>NC_083103.1:20325169-20582701 GCF_949774975.1 Lagenorhynchus albirostris | reverse complement strand
TACATGTTTCTGCAAAATATCCAACACAATAGATTTTCAAAACATGTTAGATCAGTTATGATTAGTTAGAGAAACAAAAAATTAGAAGGCACTCAGTAAATAATCAGATCCTTAAAAAAATAGTCTTTTGTCTATTCTACAAGTAATGATAATTTTAATCAAATTCTGAAATGACCTCAGCATTTTGGACAAACCTGTAGGTACAAGCAGTTGTGGATTTGTACATGTTCGTTTTAGCCCTGGCTATACTCCTGAATGATGTGAGGTTTCTGAGATGTTTTTCCTTCTCTAGGAAGGGGAAAAATTATATAGATATATGTATATATAAAAGACAATATAAAAATATGTAAATAAATATATTGATATACTATGTATATATTTCTTCCACTTGGAAAAATGGTAGTGGGGGGATATAAAATAGAAAATATAGTAAAGTACAGAAAGAAAAGAATGGCCTTAAAATCAAAGAATTGTAATAAAATCCTAACTACGAGCTCTCAATAGTCTGTTGAATAACCAGACTTTATCTGAAAATTAAGGATAATGGTTCCAACTTACAAAGTTTTTGAGATGATTTAGTGAGCTAATGGATGGGACAAGTATCTATCACAGAGTAGGTTATTAATAAATTAATAACTTAGCTTCCTACTAAAATTCTACCTTCCTTCAGCATTAAAAAAATCATTAACTCCAAATTAAAATTGTCATTGGCAACTAGCCCAAGTTTATATAATATTATGAGAGAGAAAAACAGGTGATTATACGTGGTTATTTAAGTGTAAAAATTCAATAACTCCAATCTGAAGAACTTTTGAAGAGAGACATGGAAGAGAAATTTGGCTGCGTACTCATTTTTTTTAATGGAATATAAATGATTATTATCTAGGGATCCTAGAGCAATGAAAACAAACTCAATAATTTGTTAAGTATTGATAAAATAACTACTAAAAATTTCAAGTCTTAATAACTTTATACCAACCAGTTATTGCTTATATGATACAACACTCTCTATATATAATGTCTCTGTAAGGTAAATGGGACTAGCAGCAGATTCAACTCAAGGCCATTTCTTGGGAGAACTTCTGCAAAGCATTTACCATAAAATAAAATGGCCATTCTATCTTTGTTGCACCTTGTGAAATGTACTATATTTCACAAGGTACAACAGAATCTTTTCAGATTGAAAGATGAAGCTTTTTCTCTGATATGATGATAAAATGGTTAATAAAGACTAAAAGAAAAGACAAAATTCAGTATCATGTTAAACAAATCAAGAACATTGGATTTTTTTCCCCTCTTTGTTGCATACATATGACAATTTAGAGAAAGAGCACGATGATAAGTCCTAGCTTTTTACAATGTGAGTTATAATATACAGGTAGTTATCATTGGAATATATAGGTTAAGATTATGAACTTGGATTCTAAGGTCGTAAGGTCTAAGGTCTAAAAGTCTGAGGTCAAATTCTACCCCTTCTGTTAACTCTATGCTTGATTTCTTTGTGTTTTCTCAAATATAAGATGAAGCTTTTGTCCAGATCCCATCATCTTAAATCCTACACCTCACAGAAGTCAGGGAACAGCAGTTACGTGAATCCACCTATTGGAAAGTTACTCTCAGGCAGAGAACCACAACACATCTTTATCGATGTCATCAATTTGTGATCGAACTGTAAAATTAAGTTTTGTTACATATACAGTTATCATCCTGTATGTTCCTTCATGCTCCCTTCCAGACTAAATCTCCTAGCAACCACAGATATCATTTCCATCACTAGAGAATAATTTTGCATGCTCTAGAAGTCCATATACATGCAATCATGTGTACTCATTCTTGCTATTTTGACTCCAAATAATATTTTTAAAATTCCCCTTTTGCTGAGAAGTGCTCATTGCATGACTATACCAGAGTCTAATTATCCATTCTCTTGACGATGTACAACTCAGTTGTTTGGTTAATAATGAATAAGCCTGCTATAACCATTTTTGTACAAGCCATTTGTAGACATATATTTTCATTTCCTTGAGTAAATACCTAGGACCAGAATTGCTTGGTTACAGGGTATAAGTGTATGTTAACTTTTTAAGATAAGGCAGTCTTACCTTGGGGTAAGTTGGGGGACAGCTCTCTACAGACCTCTCACATTTTGACATGTTTTGTGAGCAGATGTACTGACTGTCTTCCTTCTGGACACTGTGTTAATGTTGCACATAGAAAAGCCTTGGAAAGTAGAGATAGTGTCTACCTCTTGAGAAAAGGACAGGTTTGCTTACTGTCCAGTATAGTAAAGGCAATGCTTCCCTCCAGGACAAACGTCTCATCATTTCATTATATAAGATTCAGGTTCCTTAAGCTCAGGTTTCCTTCCCCCTAACAAGCCCCACTGAATGCCATGAATGTATCACCCGACTCTCCTTCCATCACCCCATGGGAACTTGGTCTCAGGGAACTGGCACAAATGCTTATACTCCAGCTCCTGCCATTGCTGTGAATAAGGAACTGTTCTTTGTTTCTGACCCAGGAGTATTTTGTTTCCACGAAACCATGGCAGAATTAGTTGCTGCCTTGCAAGTAGGGTAAAATCTCAAAATTTTCTAGTTCTCTGTGGTTTGGTAACAAGGATTAGATGTTGACAAGACAAGGATTCCTGGAAAAGGAAAGATGCAGACTGTTTTATGAGATCTGAAGGAAGTACATTGGAATCAGCGGAAGCATGTAGATCGAATTGTATGGCTAACAGGTATGTTTATGAGGAGACATTGGTGAGGTGTTTGCAGGCTGAGTCCAGGTTAAAAACAACTGCTCATATGGTGAGCTGATTGCTGCTAACCCTCCTCCAGGTAGGGTGACTTCCTCACTAATCTGGCAATCATTCTCAAGTTTATCCATTATGACAATTAGTACAAAGATTTGTATTTGATGGCAGAACCCTTTACCTGCCACCCCCCCCCCCACACACACTTTAGCCCATATTTACAAAGACACACACCTACGCTGACAGCGAAAGGAGGGCTATTCACAACTGCTACGCACATAAACCAGGCCAATTATTAAATCTCTGGCTGGTAGATATTCTTGGAAGATAAGGGGATGGAGGTGCATGCTGCTTGTCAAGAAACTATGACAGCAGCCAAGCACCTTCTGCAGACTACCAAGCCAACCTTACATCCACTCAGACATGAAACCGAAAGGTCTCAGAGGTTCTATTTATGTGTTTGTGCAGTGGGTCTTGGCTGTTGCAATAAAGCCCTGGCCCTCTCAGAGAGATTTCCCTAAGACAGGAAAAAAAAAAAAAAATCTTTGGGAAATCGTAAATAAGGCATTGACCACTATGCCAGCTTATACAGTGCTAGATTTGTTTTACAGGCTGATGAAATGGACCATTGGCAAATGGGCAATTTAATGTTTTTTGGTGGTTCAACTGCTCACATACTATTTCTATTGATGTTTTGCATGTTTGTACTGTAAATACTTAGAAAATCAAGAGGGAATTTGTTCCTTCAGGGACTGTGGTATGGAGAATCTCTACTGAGTCACTCTTCAATGTGTCTCCTATCCTCACACAGATGGTGCAATGGAAACAGTACAGTATTTGAGGAAGGGAAAAGGAAATCGCAACCTTGATTAAGGACTTAGTGCATCACAGGTAGTAAGAGACACAATATCTCACAACAACAACCTTGTATGCAAAGCTAACAGGAGCTGGAGTCTTACAGAAGACAACCAGTTGAATTCCATTCTTGATCTCATAGTTTCTATTGTTGCAGATATTGTGATTATAAAAACATTGCAACTATTACTGAACCTTTTGCACAAACGTTGGTATGTCATTGTCTTAGATATTGCCAACGCTTGTTTTTCTCTTCCAAAGGCACCCAACAACCAAGACTGATTTGCATTCATGTGGCAAGCCCTTTAACATACATTTGTAATACTCCCTCAGGGATATAAAAAATCCTTCCATTTCCCACCTGGGGCTGGGTCACGATTTAGTGTGAATGTCTCTACATTCTGTGATGACAAGTTTTCACTATGTAGATAATGCCCTGTTAGTTGGCAAGTCAGAAACTTCCTTCCAAAGGTCCTGACTGCAGCGTTATCATACCTCCATCAACAGGAGCGGTTGATAACCCTGATCAAATTCAGGGATCCACTTACCAAGTAAAATTTCTTGAGACTGTGTGGGTGGGTTCACAACTCTTAGTTCCTCTAGCATTCAAGGAATATTTCTTTCTCTTCATCCAACAACATTACCAAAAAGGAGACCCAGCACTGTATTGGACTTTTAGGTTTTGGAGACAGTATGTCTCACATGGGCATTCTTCTTGGTCTCTTATATTGGCTAACTGCAAATCAGCATGCTTTGGGTGGAGACCAAACCACAGGTTTCATTGGAAATGGTTCAAGGAGTCATGGTATGCTGTTTACATATGGAACTTCACCATCCCAATGATCACTTTAGATAACATGCTCCTCTGATGGCTGATTTTGCCAGGTGGATCCTCTAGCAAAGTGTGTCAGCCTCCAGCATGAGGCCTCTGTGTCAGCCTCCAGCATGAGGCCTCTGTGTCAGCCTCCAGCATGAGGCCTCCTTTGGGCTTTTGACTCTTTACCTCCGCGACCCTGCTATGAGGTGCATCCCTTTTGGAAAACAACTGTTAGATGGCTACTGTGCTCTTGTTAAATGAATGCCTGACCCAAGACATGGGTCATGACTCTGGCCTGATAGTCCCCTATTGGTGTGGCTTAACTCAGACTTAATCACTATCAGGATGGGAAGGACCCAGCAAAACTCACTCATAAAATGTAAATGGCACATTCAGGAGCATGCTGGCAAGGCCCCTTCAGCACCTTGGCTTTACATGAAAAACTAGCAGTTATTGTTTTGCGGGGAATTTTGTCCTCCTTCCTATGGCCTGAAGCAAATCTGCTGGCTCCACGGGGCTCTGGATTCACAGAGGCTCTCGTAAATACTTGAGCTTGTTGCACGGATTGTTCATCTAAACTGAAATGCAATGGCATCCACTGGGACGTTGCACCTGTTCAGACTCAGCACCAGCTCTGCAGAACTGAAAACGGACATGGTTGCTGTGTTCAGTGGGCAGAACGCAAGGTGATATATCTGGTCAATACTGCCCTTGATGAATTTTGTTTTTACTGACTCTTGGGCTATTGCAAATTGCTTACCTGTTTGATTTGCAACTTGGAAAACTACAGACTGGCAATTTAGAAACACTATTCTTTATATATGTCAAAATTTTTTCATTATCATTATTTAATTATTGTTATTTTAACATTATTTCTCTTGTATTGTCATTGCTTTCTGTGTTTTCTCTGAGAAATGTTTGTTTACTCCAAAATTGTGGCTGTTTATCCCATTTTCTTCTAGAAGTCATACACCTTTATCTTTTATGTTTATGTTTTTGATGCATCTCAAAATAATTATGTCCTATAATGTAAGATAAGGGTCGACGTTTTGTTTGTTGTTGTTGTTTTTTTTAATATGACATCCTCTCAACACTACTGGTTGAAAAGACTTCCTTTCCCCATTGAATTGCTTTAATGACCTTGATAAAAACCAAGTAACAGCTAATTTTTAAAAAATCTATTATTATATGGCTGTAAATAGGATTTCTTAATCAAGATACAAAAAGCTAGCCACAAAAAGAAAATGTTCATATATTTTTTAAAAAACTTAAAACTTCCATTAATCAAAAGTTGGTTATAGAAAACATAAAGACGAACCATTAACTGAAGAAGACGGTTGTGGCACATATAACATATAGCTATAGAAAGACACAGATATATATTTCCACAAATAAAAATAAACAAATCAACAGAAAATGTGCACAGATATTAGCAAGCTGTTGACAGAAGGGAAAATATCAGTGGCCAATGAACATAGGAAGAAGTGTTAAACTTTATTAATAACCATTTTATATCCATTCAACTAGAATACTTTAAGACATGCAAAATATTAGTAAGCATATGGATTTTTTAAAAAATGATGGTTAATATGAACAATTTCAAAAGCAATTTGGCGTTACCCTTTAAATTTGAGTATTCAAATATCCTTTGACCCTGCTATTCTGCTTCCAAGTATATATGCAAGGAAATTGTTATTTGTGTACATGAGAGATGTATATAATAGGAGACATGTATATAATATGAGATATATATATGTATATAAAAATATCCATAGCATCATTGTTCTTCATAGCAATCAATATGGAAATGGCACAAATGTCTATTGACAGGAGAAATAATCATTTTTGATGTTTATTCACAGCAGTGAATATTATTGAATTCAAGTCCCATGCAAACTATGAATTTTAATGTCATAATGTAATATGAAAAAACAAGTCAGGGGCTTCCCTGGTGGCACAGTGGTTGAGAGTCCGCCTGCCGATGCAGGGGACACGGGTTCGTGCCCTGGTCCGGGAGGATCCCACATGCCGCGGAGGGGCTGGGCCCATGAGCCATGGCCGCTGAGCCTGTGCTTCCGGAGCCTGTGCTCTGCAACGGGAGAGGCCACAACAGTGAGAGGCCCGCGTACCGCAAAAAAGCAGAAAAAACAAGTCACGTAAGACTACATAAATTTTTTTTTAACATCTTTATTGGAATATAATTGCTTTACAATGGTGTGTTAGTTTCTTCTTTATAACAAAGTGAATCAGCTATACGTATACATATATCCCCATATGTCCTCCCTCTTGCGTCTCCTTCCCACCCTCCCTATCCCACCCCTCTAGGTGGTCACAAAGCACCGAGCTGATCTCCCTGTGCTATGTGGCTGCTTCCTGCTAGCTATATATTTTACATTTGGTAGTGTATATATGTCCATGCCACTCTCTCATACATAAATTTTTTACAAAAGCAAAAGCAAGAAATATATGTGTGTGATAAAAATACACTTAAAAATCAAGCAAATGTTAAACAAATTAAAGACCCTTTTCCACTTGGTGGTGGCAGGTGGGTAAGAAAAGGGAGACATACATGTCCAGATGCAAGTTACTGGTAATGTTGTAACTTGAGGCACAATAATTTCACCAATATTCATTAGATTATTTAAAATATTTATGTGAATAAATATATATTTAAATATATAAATCTAAATACATATCTGAATACATATACACAGAAATTAAGCAATTAAAAAGATGTGTATGTGGTTTAATTATGATAGTGCATTATGATCCCAGGATAAAATAATTGAATTCTGTGTAAATGATCCCTCTGTGAAAACACAAAAAAAGCAATAAACAAAATAAGCACATGGCAAAGCAAGGGTTGCAGCTACCATGAAAGAAAAAGTCAAATTCTAATCTTTGTATTATAGTTTCTGTTCTTTGTTATTGAAATATTTACAGTGACCTGTAAATGACTTGCGTGTTGAACATCAGTAGGAGTATGGCTACTGAGTTTCTGCAACTAATATTTAACGCATCGTGGTTGCTGCAAGACTTTGAGTATGCACTTCATGTAGGTCATCCCTTTTAGGAAGCATTCCACAGCAGCAAGGCTGAGACTTCCCGTGAGAGTAAAGAATATTTTTATTTTATCAGAGTATGCTCTCCTTACTCTCAGCTGCTTGAACACCGTGAATCTCCACATGCTCTGCACAAATGATTTGAGACACTAGTAAGTCATAATTATACCCTTAGATCTCAAACTTGTCGACGATGCTGTAGCTTTTGACATATGAAAGAAGCAAGGGCACTGGAAAAGATTATAGCAACATAAAAGTAGATGCCTTGTGTTGATTCTCTCTATTTGTGACACATCCTAGCTAGTAAATAACAGGAAAAAAGATGAATATCCAAACAGATAGTGACAACTTGATCAAAGGAAGGGAAAAAAATGAGTCATGTACAACAGGTCTAATCAGGTTAATTAGAATCTGGGTTGCATCTGGGACCTGGGAATACTCATCAACAGGTTGTCATCTGAAGAAGGATTATCTTCACTTAGTCTAAGGAGAATGGCAGGTGTGTCACATGTGGATAGATTGTCTCACACCAGCTCTCTGGGAAGAGTCCCTCTCAGAGAATTGCAATTTAGCTGACTGCCACAACATGAGCTGAAAAACATCTGGTATCCCTGTTATTCCAATATCCAGAAGCATCACTGTCTGGTGGAAGTGTTGGTGGAGATGCAAAGGAAGGAGGAGGCGAGGGGTAAACAAGGAGAAAATAAGAAAAATACTGGGGAAGAGAAATGTAGAGGAAGAAGATGAGAGAAGAAATGGGGCAGGTGGGTGGCTAGAAGGGCAATGAGAGACGAGTTAAGAAAGAGAGCAAAGGTGGATGAGAGATATTGTGGATATTTAAGCTCTTAAATATACAAAATGAAAACATATAAACAGCTAATGCCTTTCAAATATAACACTAACCTCACTATGGGGAATGTAGTCTACTAAGGCACTTTTTCTCCTGCTGAAATTCATAACCAAAATGTTGCCTTAGCATTTTTTCTTCTTCTTCTTCATTTCTTCCATCTCCTCCTTTTCCTTCACCACTTTCTCCTTCTCTTATTAAATGTGTGCACTATTTATAAGAACCGAAAGCACTTCCTTAAACTGCAAAAACCACATATTTCAACTTGCCATAGACAAATGACAGGGAAAACTGTCATAAAACTGCATAAAATACACCTATTTTCTTTGCAAATATCAGGTATTCCTTTGGAGAATAGAAGTTGGTTCAAATGCTTGTGTCTGCCTCCCCTGGAAAGGCATAATGCGTGAAGGGATAAAATAAAGAGTCTTGCAGGGAAACATGTGACTTGTGGGGAAAAAAAATAGAAAAAGTAACATAAAATCATGTTTCAGTTGTATTGAGCACAAGAGGTAAAACAAGAACAATATTTTTGCTCTAATAAGCACTGAGGTCATTTTGTTATTGCTGTGGATTTATGACATTGTTTGTCCTCTGAACTATTCATTTCTTTCTACTTTTAATTTCGTTAGATATTTCCATGCTTATTCTCTTCCACTAACACAAAATACACTTAACACTCATATATATCCTAGTAGATGAGAAGGCCTATAGTGGAGTGTTTTATTTCTAACTCATATTCTAGTTTCTCATTTACACGTAATATAATAGATATATACACTCTAGATTTCATAAATTAGACTTATAAGTCTAATATACCTCCCAAATAACTCAGCTTACTCAACACTATGAAACTAATTTTTTTTTTTTTTTGGTACTTAGGCCTCTCACTGTTGTGGCCTCTCCCGTTGTGGAGCACAGGCTCCGGACGCGCAGGCTCAGCGGCCATGGCTCACAGGCCCAGCCGCTCCGCGGCATGTGGGATCTTCCCGGACAGGGGCACGAACCCGTGTCCCCTGCATCGACAGGCGGACTCTCAACCACTGTGCCACCAGGGAAGCCCCGAAACTAATGTTTTGAACTAAAATCTAAAATATTTTAAGTCATAAACAATAGAAGCCTATTTTTAGTTAAACTCAATTATTATAAAATACAGAAATACAAAATGATCACTTGAATATTCATGTATTTTATAAGACTTTTGACAGTTTTTCTGTACCTTCTATACCATTCTAGTCCACTGCTTCACACCCTCTAGGCACCCTCTCTGAATATCTTTGAAAAGTTTTAAAAATATTTAAGTAATTTTTTCTGATACCAACATGTTCATTTCTAAATATGATGCTTAAATATGTATTAACTAATTTTTTCTTTGCATGTCTTCCTTCACTAGTTTTTTAGAGTTTAGCTCTTTATTTTTCCACTCCTGTATCCATAACCCTTCTCTCAGTCCTTCCCATATAGTTATATATTTTGGTAAACTCAATATTCAGTATCTTTATTAACTTTATTAAATTATAAAATTTATCAAGTATTTTATTAAATTTATTACAATAGCCACTTATAAATGAGTTGAATAGTATATTATGATTATGTCATTTCCTTTATGTCTCCATTTATTTCATATTTGTCTTTTGTTTTCTATATTCTTAGCTTTTTTAGATCTCATCAGCAATTTATCTTTAAAATCTTCAATAAATCTGAAAAAATCCTCAATATGGTTGATTATACATTTGAATAGATAGTTTCCTATTCATTTAGTTGATGCCATTCCTCACAGAACTCACAATTCTCCAGTTACAATCTCTATGTTCATTTCAGATACAACAAAAGGTATTGCACATATAAAATGAGACTATAATGTTATAACAAAGGAATAATCAGAGGATATGAATGAAGTCATACAAGACAAACATGAAGCAATCAATTGAAGAGTTAGAGCATACACTAGGTAAATGGTACCAGAAAATAAAGAAAAACACTAAATGAAAAATCGTAAGTGATCAATGAGCATCTTCCTTAAATCATGTGTTTAAAAACTTGCTGGTTTATCACTGCATGCAGTCACCCTCAGAAACCAACAGAATGGATAGAAAAAAGCCCTCATTCGAATAAAATACAGCCTGAAATATCTCACTTCTCTAGACTTCAGATGATTTCCTTTTTACCTATAGAACTAAGGTTTCTCATTTAGTTTGGGAGATAGACAAGTTACCAAACTGTGTGACAGGTGTGTACACAGAGTGCTTTAGGGGACAGAAATGAAAACCAGATATCTTCAGTCTGAGAGTGTGGCAGATGTGGATAGACAAAGAGACGGATGCTTCCTGAATGGGCTGATCCCTACGTTAAAAATCCAAAGAATGAACTGCAGTTATTCTAATGGAACAAAGTGGGAGAAAGTTTTTCTAGGCATCAAAATTCCCATCAGAATTCCTGCATCTCTGAGGTGCAGTGGTGGACTGATAGCATTGGATATATTCGTGGAAAGATGATGTTGAAAAATCAGTGGGGCTCATGACAAGTTTGGACAATATAAACTGTCACCTAATTGATAAAAATCACTTATTTGATGAATCTGACCAGATCAAGCAATGTGTGACTAATGTGATGCTGGGAGATTGGCAGGAAAATAAGACATGCACCCTGGGAAAGAGGGGTGAAATGACTCTCCATCATTTACAGAAATAGGACATGCCTTCTCAAGTCACTGAATTCTCATTATCCACCTGACAGTCTTCCAGCACTAATGCACCTGTTGGAAGAATGTGGATGAGAACTTGTTCTAAGGACAAAAGAGACTGTCTCTCATCAAAGAGAAGCCAAACAAATGGTCTGAAGCCATTAGAGAAAGTTGTGAATTCCTCTATGGATGCCTTCTGGAGATGGAATACACTTTCATAAAATGTCTATACAGCAGAGGGCCTTAAAAGTTTTCTTTTACAATGATGTGAGATAAACAATGTATCATTTTAGGAAGCTCATAGAGACTGCAACCTTTTTTAATTCACTGCCTACGTGCTTGGGACTTCGTCAAATTAGAAGTAATGGCACAGAAGGCTGAACAGTAAATGGGAAAAACGTCCGCTGGGTTGTTTGTTCATCTCCTGTTTGTTTGCACCTGAGCATTGAATAAACCAGGAACTCAGAAATGGCATTTCGCGACTGACTCAAAATCTGAGGCTAAGAAGTGGAAAATTATGTTAATTACTATTCCTGGTTAAGAGTGACTTTAAGGGGATGCATATACTTGACAGGATGAAAGATGAATGTTCTGACCTACAGAGAGATTACAGATGTGGTCAAGAATAAACAAAAGGAATTTCAATGTCAAAAAATTCAAAATCAATACAAAGTGGGCGCATAGGAAATCATTGCAATTAGGGACAAAAGGCACAGCTATTTAGAACAGGTTGCAAAATAAAATAAGACATGCACTCAAACTTGCCATCGCTAGGAGCAATATAAGCTGTCAGATAGCTAGGAGCAGAAAGGTAAAATAATTATATATCTTCATAAAATGAGATTTCAAGTGCATTCTAAATTCACAGTAGAGCACCCTCAATCAATAAAAATATCAGATTTTAAGAAAGACACAAAAGGAGCAATCTCATAATTACAGCACAAGTGATATAATTACTTCAATATTTCAATCATCTTTGCCAAATGAGAACAGTAAAAGTAACATTTCCTTAGAGTAATAACTAAGATAATGTCAAAAATGTTCTCAAGTGTGTAATTTGAAACAAGATACAGATAGTATGAACTGTTCAAATAAAATTCCAAGTTGTTTTGAAGGCTTTTTTTTTTAAAGTACACCCTCAGGGTTTGAATGCTAATGTCACCCCAACTCTAAGAAAATACAATATACAATATCCCAAACTTATGAATGCTAAACTAGTGTAGCCTTCTTCACCAAAAGGAATGTCTCTTAAAGGTTCTCAGGGGTACCTTTGAACTGCAGATTGTGTACTGAATTTTGCATTCATGTCTAGAGATTAGAGATTATATCATTGGGGAAGGAATTAATATTTTGAGTATTTTTCACATGCCAATAGTTTTTATGCACACAATCTTATTTAGTCCATATAGCATTTTGAGGAACTAATCAATATTGCCTTCATTTTATACATAAGGACATGAGACACAGATTTTTTAAGACTAAAAGCAGAAATTCTGCCCAAACTCACTGATTGATTGATTGCCTGGGACCCTCACTGTGTTCATCCTTCTCCTGAAATGTCACCTGCAGTTGCACTGAAACCCCTTAGCTACTGAGGTTCCACAATGAATAGGCAGATTTAACCTAATGCTTTTACTTGGCTTATTTTCAACATTCTGTCATAATTAATACAGATTTTCCTGTCTCTGTCCCTCTTGTCACATTAGACCTCACTCCCTGTTCCCTATACCCATTTGATCACTGAGTGATGGAATGTCCATTTGCCAGCCTAGAGCCTGTCTCTACACTCTCATCCACTAGCATTAATTGTAAATTATCATAAATATTATATGATATATAAATACAAATATAGATATTATATATAAAATACAAATATTTCATATTTATTATACCAGTTATGTTTATATATATTTAATTAAAGCATCCTTTCCCATTTTATCACTAGAGTTAAAAGCTCAAATGAAGAGGCATGGGATGCAGTGTGAACAGAAAAATTAACGACACATGTAAGATGTCACTGCGTAATTCATCTTATTAGCTGCCTCTGTGTTTCCCAATCTCTTCTGCTTCCTTCCATGACAAAATATTCTTGTCATGACTATAGGCTTAAAAATCCCAGAGCAAACTGAGCAGAATTCTAGCCTGCTTCCCATACCATTTAAATTGTTAGCTGAATTCCAATTTTCTATATTTTTAAATAAGTGGCAAGAGTGAAAATTCTCAGAGTTAATTTTTTATTTTGTTCCCAGATTCCAAAATGAGCTTTTTAACATCCACAAGGTTGAAAAATAGCTTAAACATTTGTAATCTACAAAAATTGGACAGGAGTCAATAACAGAAAATTATTTTCAGACCTTTGATATCTATTTATCATATCACATTTTCTGACTTTAACAAAGCCAGTTTAAGGAAGTTCCTTGAAAAGGGAGGCTTAAACATTTTGATTTGAAAAAAAACAACACATGGATATTACTAAATATTGTCATGACAGATTAAATCCCTATGTCCAGTTCAATTGTGGTGTGGTTACTATAAAAACAGTGTTTCTCCCAGATGTTCATCCTTGCGAAGATAAAGGGTCATATTGTAATAAACAACTTTTAGAGACACACTTAATATTCTTCAGAAATACTTTGTCTTGAAAAGGTGCCTTATAGGTATTATAAATTGGAAGCAAGAAAACATGAATGAAATGTTCTTAAAATGTTGACTTTACCATGGTATTCAAGGCCTCCCAATAAGTATCTCCTCCAGCCTACCTGTCCATTTTTATCTCCCCCACCTTCCCTGATAAAGCTCTTTCTTCCTCTAAAATGTTCTGTTTAATCACTAATTAATTAAATAATTAATCACTAACGATTAATCATTAATTAATCAGTAATGATTAATCATTAATTAATCAGTGATTATGTCTTTTGCTTTTCTACCTTTATCTACTCTCTTTTCCTGGAATGACTTGCTCATTCCTCATTTTCTGCTCTGATACCCAAACTCTGTCCTGATACTAGCTCCTGATTATGTTAGCCTGACCCCCCTACTCTGCTCCACAGACAACCTTTGGAAAATGTCAGGTTTCCCTTTTTACCTGGAGCTGTGATGATCACCTTAATATCCACCAGATTCTTCTGCTGAAATTTTTTAGGCAACTTTTTGACATTTCCCACAAACTGCTTTTCACAGCTTATCAATGGAATTTATGTCATTGATTCATATTCCTAGAGATGGTAGCACCCTTTCCAATCTCATCAGAGCAACAGAGAAAAATGAGGTTCGAACTGGTCAATTTACATGTTTAATGTCACACATAGAGTCTGTGAGAAGAGGAAACTTTCCCTGAGATTAATAGTCCATTTCTACTCCCAATGATCAGATCTGACTCTACCTTTTGGTGTTACCCCCAGTACATGGTAATGCATTAGCTTTTTTCTTTGGATTCTCCACTAAGTCTTATTTATTGATTGCATTTTAATTGAACTGTGCACATACAATTTGTAGAGCAGCTATAAAACTCACTTGCCTCTGATTTTGAATAACATATTGATTAGGTATACTTACCGGAAACATCAAGGCAACATTTTCTAGGCTTACAAAGTACAGAGAAATGGAATTGCTTCAGAAGTCTATATCTTGATCACATATTTCCCCAAGACAACTGGGAGCTATAAAATAAATTGGACAGGTATAGACCTAAACTTTTAAGTAATTTTCTGGTTTCCTAAAACTTTGGGGATATGGTAGCACAAAATTGTTCTGTTTTCTAATATAAAAATACAATACTATGAAAGGAGAATGTGGGGGGCTTTTCATATCTTTCTTTGCTTAAACCTAATCACATTACAAAAGGAGCGTCTGGCTATTGAAATTGGAGTCTGCATATATACAGCCAGGCTTCTTTTCCACTCAGACTTTTTCATAACAATTTGATATTACATTATCTTTTTTTGTATGAGATCTGTGTTATGTTGGAAGAATGAATCAAATAATAAAAACTCAATATGGGATCCCGGTATCATTTTATGTTTTCAAAAGTGGTATTCCTTCATAGCGTCAGGAAAGAGAGATGATTTTATAGATGTCAGTGGCTCGTATACCAGAAGCCTCTGTGATTGGAGTAGCGTTATGTGTAAAGTTAAGATACTAAGAGTTAATTCTCTTTAATCGAGTACTTTTACCAGAAGTTACCTACACAAAATTTGAGTGTATCAGCTAAAATACTCTATGAAACAATGTAAAACTCAATTTAAAATTTGAGTGGAATAAGCAGAAAAAAATGGCTTTTTAAAAAATTTTCTTTTCACCCAATAAACTTCTGCAAACCAGCTAGTATCAGGGTTCAAAAGTCCAATTTTTTACAAAAGAAAAATCAGTTTATTTTTTTGAATAACACAGTGAAATGGTGGGGGGCCTTGATAGTGAAAAATTTCCCTACAAATCTCACAGATCCAAGGTTTTTAGGTAATCTAGATAAATTGAGATGTCCATTCACTTGACTAATAATTTTAGTCAATACGTTACAATTCTCTACTGTTTTCTACTCTTATAATCTATGTAACTGTTCATATTTTAGAAATGGTATAAGGTAAGGGCTTCGCTGGTGGCGCAGTGGTTGAGACTCCGCCTGCCGATGCAGGGCACACGGGTTCATGCCCCGGCCCGGGAAGGGAAGTTCCCACATGCAGCGGAGCGGCTGGGTCCGTGCGCCATGGCCGCTGAGCCTGTGCGGCCGGAGCCTGCGCTCCACAACGGGAGAGGCCACAACAGTGAGAGGCCCGCGTACCACTAAAAAAAAAAAAAGAAAAGAAAAAAAGAAATAGTATAAGGTAAATGGGAAAAGTTCTCTTTCCATTTATTATAGTTTTTCAAACCATTTTTTTCTCTGGAATTTTTGATGTATATAAGACAGTTGCTAAATGTGACGATCTGTTACCTGAAAGTTACAAATTTGGAGAAACTTTTATTTCAGAAGATATCAATGCATTGCCTATTTTTACAGAGGCTCAGCTTATAAGAAAGAATAATTTCTCAAGCCAAATGCAATCTCCTTGGCATATGTATATACATACGGATAATTAGATATAGATAATAGTGAATTACTGATTTTCTGGGAGTTTAAATGTAACATCTGTTCCTAAAGACATTGAAGTGGAATTATATGGTTCATCAGAAACAAAAATGTCAGGTGGACATCCAATATTTGATTGATCTGGTATAAATTAGGAATGCTTTAGCTACAATCAGCAGAATATCAAAAGAGCAATGGTTTATCAACATAGGCAATTTATTGTCTAATCTAATTACATAATTCATTTTCTAATCTATTAAGAAGTCTGAAATATTGGATCACTTGGTCACTCTCTCTGTGACCAAATATTACATCTCAACCTTGATGTAATATTTGATCTAGTGGCCACTGGATGGGTAGAAATCACACATACTTAGTAACATAATTGTATATGAAGGCAGGAAGCAGCAAGAAACTCAAGGGAAAGGGGGAGGGAGAGAGAGAAAAAAAAAAAAAGGAGAGGGAGGAATATGATCTCTTCATGTGTGTCTTCTCTATTACCAGAGACAAATAAATATATTTCACAGAAGGTTTCCCCTTACATCTCTGCGACAAGTGTGCAACGGACACTTTTTAAGGGCTAGGAAGAATGGGTCAGCAGTTTTGGTTTTTCTTGCTTTTATTTTGTGAGGGGGGATGGGAGAAGGATTGGGGGGAATGCTATTGGATATAAGCCAAAGGTTTCTGCCAAAAACATTTTCAGTGGGAAATATTTCAAAAGCCTGCACCAATATGTAAAAGCTCTGCCTATTTGAAAGTTCTTTCTTATAATATTATTGTTTATGAATTAGAATAATATTCACTGCAAGTCATCTTCACATTTTTTAACATGTAATAATATTTTCAAGGGGGTTTTGATAGATCCAGGTTTTTTTTGAATTTTTTTATTGTTAAAAATTTTTTTAACATCTTTATTGGACTATAATTGCTTTACAATGGTGTGTTAGTTTCTGCTTTATAACAAAGTGAATCAGTTATACATATACATATGTTCCCATATCTAGATCCAGTTTTAAAGTAAATATTTTCACCTAAGTTCAAAATTTAGGTTGTTTGAAGCCTACATTTTAAATTAAGAGAGACCTGGTTTTTAAAAAGACATTTTTTCTCGTATTTTGATTGAAATTACCAATTTTCTAATAAGGAAAAATAAAGCTTTCACATTATCATGACTGGATTAGAATGAACAATGAAAACTGCCTGAGTTTTATAAGCAGCATTAATTCTTACTAAGACTGAACCTAAGCAATTAGTAATTAATATATCTTACTGATTCAAATTCTATGCTGGCCACTTGAAATCAACTTAAGAATTGCTTTGTTAAAGTTGAAAGAAGCACATTTCACTATGGCTTAATTTATCAATAAACTGAAGCTTACCATTTAATACACAAAATATACATATGTAAGTCATCATTGGGTTAACTTTTAAATCTTAAATCCTAAAGTCATCTACCTCCTTAAAGTGAAGACTCCATAGAAATTAAAACTTTTCTCCTGAAAGAAGTCAATTTTTTAAAAAATCCTTTATTACTCTTCCACACTTCCACTCATCCCCAAATTACCTCTTAATATTTTCCTTCACACAACTTAGTCATTTGAAACTGAGAAATATGTAATTGTTGTCATGTTCTGCGTTTCCATTGCACCATGTGTGTCCTGTCACTCTTCCTGGGAGTAAGATCTAAGACTGTATCTCTTCATTTTGTGCAACTAGTTCTTATGGAAATTTGGAATTATAGATGCAAGATAACTAGACTTTTTTCTATTCAACCAAGTTTAACAGATTGTTTTGAATCACATAGAATACATAAAATAGGACCTAAGCCCTTGACAATTAAAAAAATTCCCTAGCCTAAAACAAAAGAATAAAAACAAACTAACAAACATTTTTTTGGCGAGTCCTTGATTTTGTTTTTAATGATTACTATAATCCCACTGCAAAGTCTTCAGGAATAGATGTGGCGTTCAGAAAGCCTGAGAAATTAAAGGGAATATTGATCTGTCTATCTACCAGTTATTTATTTGTATTAACTTCTCTTTTTTTATATAGACACACACATATACCTATTTATAATTTCACTTTTAATAACTGTGTAATAACTACATTATACAGTTCCATAAAATAGAAATGCCATATGAGTTGAAATTTCTGCTGGTTATTATCCTAATATACATTAGATGAACAGTATTAAGGATACTCAGTTTCTTTAAAATTATGCAATGCTTTTGTTTTACTATGAATGAGAATTGTTCTTGCCTGCAAAGGATTCAAAGAATTGAAACATCAGAGAATAAAAGAGAAACGGAACTTTGAAACAATAAAAAATTGAGTTTCTATTTAACTGACAAGGGTGTATAAATGTCAACATGACTTTCAGATAGATCAGTTCCAGTTCAAAGATCTTGACAATATTTTGGATTTTGGAAGAAGTAGTGGAGATTAGCGGAGATTCTTCTCTGCTGTGATTCTGGAGAAGATATTGTGGGGGAGGGAATGACAGAATTGTGTGTGCACAGAAAAGAGGCTCCAGTATGTGTCAATTTAAAAAATAATACTTCTTTTGGGGAGTCTTTGCTCTCGTTTTATATTGTAATAAACACTGTCTCTGCTAGAGATGACATTTATAGCTCCTTAGAGGTCTGCCAATATAGAAGAATGCTATTGTTTCCTGAGTGGCTGTTGTACCCACTATATGTCATTTTCCATCTTTTCTTCATAGTGGCTTTGAGACCAATTTAATCTGATGGAAAAGAAAATCATAGAAGGAAGTCATAAAAATATCTGTGGTAGAACAAGATGCGTTTGTGTCATAGTAGTTCAAAACACTACATTTTATATTTGCATTCTGATCAAATCCAGAGTGAAAGGATGTCTCAGGAAAGAAAAATGTCCAGGTCAATTTTAAAACATTAAGAATTTAGTCATATGCAATTTGCAATGGCAGGTATAAAATTACTCCTTCTGAATTAATCTTCTAAGCAATCTAATATTTTGGTTATTTTTGGATATTTAGTTTGAGGAAAAATCGAAATGTGTTTACATTTGTAGCATGTTCTTTGAAATAATTCTCTGAACCTAAAAGCTCTTACTCATCATGAAGACATAGGCATCTCCTCCTGTATTCTATAACCTGTCTTGGCTTTCTCCTCTGAAATAGAAAACTCAGTTACACATGTCTCTCATTACCTCCTGAACCGTCGTCCTTTGATGTGTTTCTAGCCCAAGATAATACTATAATTAAGAAAATCATCCTTAATTGCTAAATAAATAGTAGCAAAAGTGACTGGGTGTAGGCGAGGTAAACAGAGGGTTGGCTCCCATTTTATATTCCACATGTAATATTTTTGTAATTTTAAGGCAAAGACTAGATTCTTAGATAGAAGCAATTTCTTTCACAGCTTCCACACATTTATTCTCATTTTCAATTGTACTGAATATGCTTCTCTACTGGATTCCTTAACTTAACATCTCTACAAACGCTTAGAAATGAAAGATTAAAGCATATGGTGATGGAGAAATATTTATAAGCCTATAAGCCTATAAGAGATATGAGTCTAAGCATTTTACTTCCTTGAAAGCATAACAATTTCCAGAAGATTGTTATCACATAAGCCCTCCTCTCAAAATTTTTTGAGGTTTTTTTTTTTGTTGTTGAAGTTTTTGGCCCCAAACAATAAGTTTATTTTATTTAAGGTGTTTTAGTCATCATATAAATTACATTAATTACCTTCCAGTTTCAGGGCAGGGAGTAAAGTTAATTTCCAAACAAACTCCATATATGTAATACTGGCATTTTATTTACTCTGGGTTACTTTAGCAGATATGCAAATTGTTGACATTCTTATTGCTATTTAATGGGATTTAATATTATATATTGAGATAATCCTGCCATAATTTAAATAAAAAAATTTTTAGTAACAAATCATTTCCACTTTTATATAAGGCAAGATTAAAATTAGCTTCCTATTTTTTAAATTAATGTATCACCTTAAAATATGTATTTTACAATAAGAGCAAATAAAGCAGTGTAATACTCCATGAGCGAAAGAAATTAATTCAGTTCTTTTTACTAGGACTGTCAATATTTTTACCTTCCCTTCGCTTAAGATGACTTATTTTTATGAGGGATAACCTGTAGGTAAGAGCCGGGAGCTGGAAAGGAAGCACTTGGTCTTCAAAGTAAACATCACACATGGCAGATATAGACTTTATATATGGGACATGAAATAATAAGTAGATAAATTCAGCAATGATTTATTTCATGGAAACATATTTTAACCACTGTTGTGAACTCAACTGTATTCTCCCAAATTTCCAAGTTGAATCTCTAACTCCCAATGTGACTGTATTTGGACATGAGACCTTTAAAGAGGTTAAATGTTAACCTGTATTTGAAGGTTAAATGATGCCCTAAGAGCAGGATCCTAAGCCAATAGGACTGGTGTCCTTATAAGAAGACAAAGAGACATCAGAAATGTGTGCACACAGAGAGATGACCATGTGAGGACACAGTGAGATGGTGGCCAATCTGCAAACCAAAGAGAGAGACCTCAGGAGATACCAAAACTTCTGATACCTTGATCTTGGACTTATAGCCTCCAGAACGGTGAGAAAGTAAATTTCAGTTGTTTAAGCCAGTCTGTGGTATTTTGTCACTAGCAAAGTAATACAACCAACAATTATTAAATCCAATGGGGGCAAAAATAAAATAACAATAAAATGAAAGAGAAGAAATAGCTAAAGATAAAATGAAATTTTTGAGTAAGTGGGAGGAACGAGGAGGTGGTTTTCCACGCAAAACTAAGATTAGAAGTTATTCATTTTTCCTATTATATACTAGAGTGATTTCAGATTTAGGTTATAAATTTTGGAAATGAATTTGTTAGCTCTGGCAAAAAGATGTGATCAATCTGATATATAATTTTGTTGATTATTGAAAATCAACAATTTAAAGAGTGCTAAAAATTGAGAAAGGAAAAGAAAATAATTCAGAATAAAAAAGCACGAAGAAGCTAAAACTGGAGGCTAAAATTTTAACAATAATATAGAGAAGAGGATTTATAATAAGCATTAAAACCACACAGTAGTTGGGCATTTATTGTAATTTACTGTGCACATTGTTATACATTTTAGCAGACAGTAGATAGTTGATTCTATTTAAATTTAATTGTTTTCACCTAATCCTCTTTTTCTAATTACAAATTTAAAATATTTCTCTCATGGCAGGGATCAGCACACTATAGACTATAGGCCACATCTAGCCCAGCACCTGTTTTAGTAAGTAGAGTTGTATTGGCATGCAACTATACTCATTTTTTATATACTGTCTTGGCTGTTTTCACTACAACAGTAAAGTTGAATAGTTGTGATAGAGATTGTTTTGACCCAAAGCCTAATATATATATACTCCCTACTCCTCCTGAGCAGGGGTGGGGAATTGTTGACCCTTTTTTAATAGCAACATGGATTTTCTGTGCATAATACTTGTTACTGTTTGAATTAAATATTTAAGTGTTAGTTCAATGTCTTTGTCACCACTAAAACATTACTGCCATTAAGGACCTTGACCATGTTCATTTTGTTCACTATTATATGCATAGTATATTCATAATAGTTAGTACACAATAAACACACTATTCTTTGTTCAATAAGGACATTAAGTTTTGAATTTTAAATTAGTTATAAACTGACAGAGAGAAATGCTCAAATAGGCGGCATGATCGTTATTTATTATTACTAGCTTGTCACGTTTTGATGAACTTTGCCAAATATGATCCAAATCTGGTTCTACACCTTTTGATTTGCCTTTATCTTTCTGCCTTGAACTGAAATGGAATTGCCCCCAAGTATATTAATTTTCCACAGGTGACAGAGAATTCTCTAGCTTACTCAGTGTCCATTATCTTTGTCATCTTTACTAACAGAAGCCATATGTTATCTGGGCCAGCAATGTGCTCAGCTAAAGACTGTATTTCCAATGGTTCCTTGTGCTTAGAGATTACCCATGAAAGGAAACTAGCAGTGATTAATTGGCTGGACTTCCCTGAAACTTGTGAAGAATAGTGACTCATCTGGGAAGCATGTCTGAGTGTTTCTGCTTTTCCTTCTTCATCTTGCTGAGAATACGATTGTCATGGCTGTAGTGCCTTTTTATTAATGTCTGGGCATACTGGAGATGAAATCCAACTCTAATGAAGGCAGGTGAGAAAATTAGAGAGCCTGATTCTGTGATAATCATTCATGCACTCGAATGCCTACTCCTTTTTATGTTAGGTGAAAGAGGAAGTCAGCATCTTTATTTTGTTTATGTCACCGTAACTTGGAATTTCTGCACTATTAAATGAACACAATTCCCAAGTGATATACCCTACAGTCCTCCCAAAAGAAACTTCTCTTTCTTTTCCATGTTGTGTAATCTTAGGTTCAGGAGTTAGAACTGGTACCCTCTTTCAGCCCCGCTGCCAATTCCAGACCATTACTATTCTTCCATATTGCTCATTTGAGAATCACAGCATCTTCTCCTCACTGTTGACAGTTACTAGCCTCCTGGTCACAGTGTCTTTTTTTACTCAAGACCATTTGGCCCACTTATATTCTTCTTTTTTCCCATTTGTCTTCATTCCCAGTGACCTGCACATCCACAGAGGTAAAACACCAAGAGTCTAAACTTTGTCACATGATATGCTCTTTTCCATCAACTTGTTTTGATGCAATGTTTTTTAAATTGTGGTAAAAAATTACATAACACAAAATTTACTATGCTAATCATTTTTAAGTGTCATTAAGTACATTCACATCGTTGTGCAACCATTATCACCATTCATCTCCAGAATGGTTTCATACACATAAACTGAAACTCTGTTCTCATTAAACAACTCTCTATTTCCCCCAGTCCAAAGTCCCTAGCACCCACCATTCTACTGTCTTTATGAATTTGACTATCCTATGTACCTCATAGAAGTGGAATGATACAGTATTTGTCCTTTTATAACTGACATTTCATTTAGCATAATGTTTCAAGGTTCAGTCTTGTGATAAGAAGTGTGTGTGTGTGTGTGTGTGTGTGTGTGTGTGTGTGTGTGTTTCCAATTCTTTTTTTGTATGTGGCTACATTTAAATGTCTTAATTTCCCTAAGTATCTCCCCTCAGTTTCTTCTCAGGTCTTAGATGTTCTATTGTATTTTTCTTCCTGTGATCTCTTACCCCCAGGCATCAGGGTGAGTCTAAGTTTTCATGAGCCTTGAATGTCCCTGTCTTCTGCAGCTCCCAACCTCAGATTCAAACCACACTGCCATTACAGTGTGAGCTCAGCGTTAGGCTATATAGGAACCATTCCCCTGGGTAGTGCACAGACTGATCGGAACACTGCAAATAAGTTCCATTCTTTCTCGGAGGGATGGTTGGAACTTTAGGAAAATTGGCTGTTTCCTCCTGACCTCACTGCACCGTGCCAAGGAGGGAGTGGGACAAGAGTGACCAAAAACCCACAAAATTTTCTATCGTTTTAAGTGTGAATTTTTCTTTATTGGACATTTGCTTGGTTGCTGCAGATCCTTGACTGGTTTCCAGAGCTCCCACGTAGTTATTTTCATCAGTCTGTAGTTGTTTACTTAATATTTCATGGGAGGATGAGGTCCTGGAGGATCCTCCATTGACTATTATATCCACATCACCTTGGACACTGACTATGTTAGCCACAGCCTTAATTTTGTTATCATCAGACAATCCTGATATTTCAATTTAAATTGTTATTTTTGAACATGGCTTTCCTATCATTCCAGTTCTTGTGCCCAAGTTCTCCAATGATCAACCCCAGTGAGACCTTTAGGACCGTGATTATCTCTCCCCTGGTTCCTCTGTTCCTCTGATCCTTGTTCAGCTTTTCTCACAATGCTTCACAATTCATCAAGATCCTTGTTCTTGGCCAGTTTACCTACCTAGCAAACGTAAAAATTGTTCAATTGTTCCTTAATATTTCTTCTTGGATTAAAAACTTAAAAAGAGATCACATGTTACAGCTCATGTATTGCATGACTTTTATACTCAATAAATATTTGATAAGCAAATGAATTGATAACCTTGGAATAAAATCATTCAGATTGTATGTATAGGTTGGAGATTAAATATCCTATCAATAATGTGAAAAAATAAGACTATTTTTCCCTTAAAAAACATTCAAATAATCATAAAAATTATTTGCTATGGCAAATATCTACGTGCAATCCATCTACAGAAAAGCACATGTTAAGGAAAATTTTAACTGTCTACTTAATCCTCCAAAGAATTGGAGGCTTTTTATTATTTTGTTTAGGGGTTACTATCTTTCCTGGAGAGAGATGATTTAGAAAGAAGATAGACAGCAAGTCACACATTCAATACTAAGATTTTTTGTCTGCTATTTGACTGTTATTTTTACTTTCTCTTTAAGCAAAATGAACTGTGTATGAATCCTCAGCGAGACCTGGTTTCAGACACAGAGGATTTCAATCAAGTCTAAGTTCAGGGGGATCATCTTAGAAAAATAATAGAAGTTGTTGAACAAACAGAAAGAAAAAGAGTATTTGGAGGGTTGAAAACAAAAAGACAACTGAATCAGTGAAGTCTCTGACTAAACCAGCTAGAAGGAAATACAACTTATATGTCATCAATGAAAGAAAAATTTGCATTGATGCTAGTATGGGTTTCTGAACTAAATGGCTTCTTAAGGCAACACCCCATAGACAGAAAGACAACAGGAATCTGCACTAGCAGCCAGTTTCTATAAAATCCTAACAAGAGTCATAACATCTAAAAAACACAGTATTTATTAAAAATCTTTAGAGGTAGAGTGCAGAAATATATTATCCACTTTCAATCAACTAGAAGTGACCTTTCTTATTTCTTTCCCAGAATATTGTTTTCATCATTCCCTTTTTTAAAAATTTCGTGCTGATACCAAACTAACTAGTGTGACTCTTTACCTGAACTATTGTAAGATTTTTCAAATATTTCACGTTTTTAAAATCACTTCCCTCTAATTTATGTGGGAAAATACTGTCAGAATAATTATCCTTCAATAATTTTCATTAAACTCTTACTATATCCAAAACCCTCTACAGAGCTCTATTATCTTTTACTCAGCATTGTTTCAACAAGTATTTTTAATATGTACTAAGTGTTAAGCGTTGTGCTAGGTATGTGAAAATAACTGTGAACAAAAAGAGCTAACAATATTCAGAATTTTCTCTTAATCTACTCTTTCATCACCACCCCAAGACTGTATCTAAAACAGAGGTCAGCAAACTTTTACTGTAAAAAGACAGATAGCAAAGGTTTTGGTCTTTGTTGGCCAGTAAGTATTGATCACAACTATTCAACTCTGTCATTGCAGCATGAAAGCAGCCATATACATCATGTAAATAAATGAATGTCATTGTGTTTCAATAAAATTTTATTTGCAAAAATAGGCAGTGGGTTGGATTGACCTGCATTCTAGCATATTCTGTGGTATCTTCCTCATTACTCAGCTTATTCAAGTCCCAACTGAAATTCTATTTCTCCATGGACTTGGTACAATTATACCTTACACTCCTGGCAATGTAGAGTTTATGTGACTCTTTTTATTTCCCATTAGAAAGGCCACAGGTTTAAATTCTGATTCTAATATATATTAATGTGTCATAGACTGGTTCCTAAGCATCACTGTACTTCAATTTCTCATATGTAACAGAGATATAATAATACCTATCTTAATAATTGTGTGATGATGCAAGGATTTACTTATGTAAGGTTGGATCTACTGAAGAGCATTTTTCTGATTTCGTCCAAATCAAAGCTGATAGGCTTCCTTGTAACTTGGTAAATGGGTAGAGCACATTACCACTTTGGAATATGCTACTTCCAGAACCCAGAGAGGCCGACCAGGCACAGTGCTTCCTTCTTAGTGGTGAGATGCAAATTGCAGTAGAATAATTTGTCTTTTACTTTGCATGGACTATTTCAGTATGCTTCAGACCACTGGAAACCTGAAATCCATTGAGGAGATGAGGTGGTTCCTTAAACTTTGCAGCATTTGTCCATACCTTCTGAGCAGGCCGTCTTACCATGGCCTTAGATATATCTCCTACTTGTTGCTCATGCAGTCTCATTAACATGAGGTTATTGCCATACAAGATCGATGTGATATTCTGTAGATTGTCCAGACATCCCATGACCTGCCAATTCATATTGGCTACCTTCTGTAGCATTTTGATATATAATGCTTTCCGTTGCTTAGCAGGCCCAATACTTCCTCTGCTGAGTTACAATATGACTTGACACTAGCTGTAAGTCTGTTGATCTAGAGGAAAGACAGAAGTAAATCCTGAATGAAAGGTGCTGTTCTGTGACTCTTAAGCTTTTGCTTTATCTTCAAGTAAGCAGGATGCTTTAGCTTTAATAAGGAGGAGCAGGCAACTTTTATAATTTCAGAAGATCCACAGGAAATAGATATAATTTTCAAGCTCATCCATTCAGACACCTCATTCTAGGTTTCAAGTATCCACCCTATTTTAATCTGGTTCCTTATCTTGAAACAGAAGAACTGCCAGGGTTGACAATGCAACTTTTCTAGAGATCTCTTCACTTGTAATAAATTCTAGTTCAGATTCTCATTCTCTTTCTGTCCTCTACTTATTTATATGCGGCCAAGAAGCGCGTTGGATTTCTCAATCTACTTTATATTAATCACCTTTAGCCTTTAATTTTTTTCTCTGCTCTTTGTCAATAGCCCTTAGAAGAAGTCATCCAAACTGAATGCCAGTTTGTATTGGAAGCCATTTTTGATGGAACCAGGAGCAGAAATTCTAGTCAATATAATCATTTTAATTGACTTCCAAATCTAAAATGTGGTTTACATACCATTTGGAATAAATGCCATTTGGCAGAGGAACTAATAGCTTTGTGCAGCTCCGTAGTAGAACATGGACATCTCTACCTATATATAACTCAGATTATGAAAAAAAATCACCTTGCACTTGTGATTCACCTGGCTGTGGATTTTTAGTCAGGTGTTTCCCAGCATTTCCAGATTTTAAACACTCTTAAAATCCTGGGATTTTTCAAGGCTAATTTCAAGTGAGTAAAATGGAAAAGCTGATTCACATCTCTCCTGTAACATAAAATGGGTGGTTTGCACTATTAAGGTATCTTTCCTGGAATTCCTTGCTTTCTTGACCATTCTGCTTATTTTAAGCATAGGCAAGTTGCTTTTCTCCCTAACTGGTGCTAGTACTCATGAAGTATACATCATCATTAACCAAAATCAATTATGCGCCTGCATGAACATGGCCTTTCTCTTGGGCCTTGGCTAATTTACACAGGATTTTCTACCTCTCTGTTAAGGATTTAACAAATTCCACTCTTTGAGAAAATTCCACTTCCAAAGTAAACTTTTGGTTGATGAGAAGAAGCTTAGGGAAGCAAATAATTATTATGCAGATGAAAGATGTCATTTAAGAAACACAATTGATCAAGGCATTGTTTGCCCTTCATGAGTGAGACAAAAATAGAGGCATCAAGAATACTAATGTATTCATTAACTTTAACTTGGGTAGTTTTTATTCCACTTAGATTAACTCTCCTTAGTGATATTCGGCTCTGATCAAGTAACCTCTGGGACATAGAGTAAAAACAACTTTACCCAGCATGGAAACAACTTAGTTGTGAGGTCTTAGACTTGAAGAAAGGGATGTATGTGGACAGAAGCCTTATTTCAGTTGAGGAAAGTCCAAAGAATTGAAATGACTTGAGGAGTATAGCCTGAGGCATGGATTCTATGCCAAGTTTTCTAATTCTCATTTCCGATCTTTACAATATCTGCAAAGCTGAAATGGTCTTCTTTATAAATGAGATAGATCCTGTGTCTCAGACTTACAGAATTTATTACCTTCTATTTAGAAGTATAGGGGGATATCAATATTCAGGAAGTTTATAGGTTATGCTCAACCATTTGTAGGCATTACTACAGAATTTCCAGTGCATTTTACATAGTAGACCCTAGCTAAATATTTAATGATTAAAAACATTATGAATAGATTCATATTTATTCCTTTAAAATTGTGCAGTATATAATAAACATTATTTTATGTCATGCAATATATAATAAACATGCAATATATAATATCATGCAATATACAATAAACATTATTTTATGTCATATTTAAATTGTTAAACCTCTATGTTAGTCACACCTCTACAATGAAATAATAGCTAAAATAATAAAAGTATTAGTGAAAATGGTTATTCTGATTGAATGATAATTATGTGATAAACATATTTTATAAGTGCTTAACATGGATAAACCCCCTTAATCTTCATAAACATGAGAGAAGTAATATTTTGATAAACATTTTACATGAGGGAACTGATGTAAGGAAAGTTTAAGCTATTTGCTCCAGATCTCATAGCTAGGGAAGAACCTGGATTTGCTCCCTACCAACTGATTTCAAACTCTGTAAAAATAATTTAATAAGAAATGGAAAAAATAATCAAATATACAAATGAAACTTCAGACACTTAGAAATGATCATAAGATGAATTTATGGGATAACTTGGAAACCTGAAAAAAACTTTGGAGAAATTCTTTTTTTTTTTTTCTCTCATACCTATTTATCCTACTGGGGTCTGTCTAAGATAAAAATGGCCAAAATCTGAAAGCATGGAGAAAGTAGAAGCCTGAGGAGGTGGTGGGAAAATGGAATGGATGTGCATATGAAGGGGTGACAAGATGGAGATTGTTGTGATGATATAATTGTGTATTTTGTTTGTGATGGTGGTCACATAAATCCACACGTGATAAAATAGCACAGAACAATACACGAACGTTTACCAATGTCAATTTTCTGATTTTCATATTGCACTGTATTTATATAAGTTGTAAACAATGGGGATAACTGGGTAAAGAATACTGGGGACCTCTCTGTTCCAATTTGGCAACTTCCTGCAAATCTATAATTATTTCAGAATAAAATGTTTAAAATGCCACTTACAAGAAAATTTAAAAATTTATATTTAGGAATACATTCAACACAAAGATGCAAGACAGCTACACTAACACTATATATTATTTGATAAGAGATCAAAGAATACTTAAATAAATGGAGAGATAAACTGTGTACATGAACTCAAAACTCAATCATTTTAAGATGTTACTTTTCTTCAATTTTTAATTATATTCAGTAACCTTTCCTGCAACACAACATTAGAAACACAAAATTACCCAAAACAAAGCAGGCAAAAGATTTGTGCAGAACTTCACACACACAAAAATAAAGATATACAAATGGCACGTGAAATGATGCTCAACACCCTTAGACATTAGAGAAATGCAATTTAAGCCATAATACAACACCAGCACACTCGTTAGACTGATTACAATTAAATAAGGCTGATATTAAGTGTTGGTAATGATGTGGAGCAACTGAAACTGTCATATATATTGCTGGTGGGAATTTAAAATGTTACAACCACTTTGAAAAAGATTTTGGAAATTTCTTCTAAATTGAAGTATATCTTTCCTATGACCAAGTCATTCTACTTATTGCTATTTACCAAACATAAATGAAAACATCTATCCACAAAAAATATTTTTACAGCAACATCCATAGCAGCTTTATTTGTAATAGACAAACACTGGAAAAACCTAAGTGCTTATCTCCAGAGGAAAAAAGTTATTTATGTGATGACATATTAATAAGCAACAAGTAAGCACTAACCACTGTTATATCCAATAACATGGGTAAATCTCCAAACATTTTGTTGTGTGAAAGAAGACAGAAATAAAAGATCACATACTGTGTGGTTTCATTGATATGAAGTTCTAGAACAGGTAATTAATCTAAACAATTGACAGGAATCAGACGCCTCTATTGGGTTAGGCAGTTTCTGGAAAGGGTCTTAAGATAGAAAACTATTCTAAATCTTGACTAGTGTGTTGGTTACATGGGTATACATATTTGTCAAAACTCATCAAACTGTACTCTTAAGATATTTGCATTTATGAATGTAAATTATACTTCAATAAAAAATTAAATGCCCTAAATGTGCATCGACAGATGAATGGATAAAGAAGATATCCTACATATATATAATGGAATACTACTCAGCCATAAAAAAAAGAATGAAATAATGTCATTTGCAGCAACACGGATAGATCTAGAGATTATTATACAAAATGCAGTAAGTCAGAGAAAGGCAAATATCATATGACGTCACTTATTTGTGAAATCTAAAATATGACACAAATGAATTTATCTACGAAACAGAAACAGACTCACAGATATAGAGAACGCACTTGTGGTTGCCAAGGGGTAGGAGTGGTGGGGAAGGGACAGATTGGGAGTTTGGGATCAGCAGATGCAAACTAGTATGCATAGAAAGGATAAACAACAAGGTCCTACTGTATAGCACAGGGAACTATATTCAACATCCTGTGATAAACCATAATGGAAAAGAATATGAAAAAGAATATATATACATATATATAACTATAGCATTCTATAACTACATCATTATACATATAATATAGATATATAGAGCTGCATCACTTTGCTGTACAGCAGAAATTAACACAACACTGTAAATCAACTATACTTCAATAAATAAATTAAAAAATTAAAAACTTGATTTTTCAGTCTGTTGTATATAACTATTGGCAGTATGACTGAAGTTTTCAACTAGAGAGATTTATGGGTCTGTGATTCTGGGAGAGTTCTGTGCTGTAGAAAACACTTGAGAGTTATTCACATAGATATCAGACATTGATGTTACCTCCTCTTTCTCAACTTTTTTCCTTATAGCTATAAAAGCAGTGTAAATTCTATGTATTTTTTCTTCTTAAGCCCATTGCAAACCCTCCTTTACCACTGAGATTGAAATTACACAATAATGACCATCCAATATATGTGGTGAATCATTTTAGGCCAGGACTTTTGTGTTTGACGGAAGGAACTGGTAATTTCGGGCTTCCTCAGTTTTTCTAGTGGGATTGTCTTTCTTTCTCAGCAGTCTCTAGTCTTTTCTTGGTTATGGAATTATTTTAGAACAAAATTTCCAGCACTGTATTTCCATATCTGCCTTTGACTACTTTACAAAACTTACTTCACCTTTAAGTCATATTCTCCAGTATCAACTCAATCAGAATAAAGATAATATAATGCTACTTATGTATCCAATTTAGAAATTTTCAATGGATTTCAAACTTGAAAGGGCAACTGAAGCATCACTCATTAGCCCCTAAAACCGCAACAGAATTTATATTCCCAACTCCTGATTTTCCATTTTTACCAGTTCTCAATATGAGTTAGTTGCTTATTTGAAACACTCTGCAATTCAATGAAATGATGAGAATTTGGGAGTAATCTGGGACACAACAGTTTCTTCATTCTTCTAGACTGGAATCAAATTTCATATGTGAGAAGATGTTTAGGAAGACACTAGATGAAAGTTTCTTTGGAGGACTGAAGGAAACACTCTACCTCAATTCTTCCATTTGAAATCCATCCATTTTCAGAAGATACATTAACATCAGTTGTTGTTATTGCTAAAGAAAGACTATGAAATGTTGGGTATATATTCTGTGGCCGCAAAGCTAGGACATAGGTTGGCTCCAAGGAGGCAGAGAATTGAAGAAATGAACATGCAATATTGTAGAACCATCTTAGTTTGTTAAGGTAGTGTTGGTGACATTCACTGTCCATGATTTTTGTCCCTACTGAAGGTGACAAATCAGAAAGGCACAAGGTTCTTTTTATATTTAACTATAAAACACCACTTTATGATAAACATGGTAATATAACTGCAATTTAAAATATCCTTTCTGTAGCTTAAAAAAAAAAAGACAAAGCAAAGGCACAATGTCAGTACATAGGAATGTAGTATAATTAGTAAATTTATGGACTTTCTCAACACAAGACAAACAAATGCCCTGATTGTGTCCCTAAAGACTCAAAGTTGTTTCCTGTAAAAATTATTCATCTCCTTTCCCCATGACTATCTCTTTCAAATGCTTTATAAATTTGTTGAAACTGCTTAGTGCTGTGTGATAATTTCTTGGTAAAATTTGCTTTGAAAGTGTGAACTAGTATTCTTTTTTAAAAAAATTAATTAATTAATTATTGACTGCATTGGGTCTTCGTTGCTGCTAACAGGCTTTCTCTAGTTGTGGCGAGCAGGGGCTACTCTTTGCTGTGGTGCACGGGCTTCTCATTGTGATGGCTTCTCTTGTTGTGGAGCACAAGCTCTAGGTGTGCGGGCTTCGGTAGTTGTGGCACGCAGGCTCAGTAGTTGTGGCTCATGGGCTCTAGAGCACAGGCTCAGTAGTTGTGGTGCATGGGCTTAGTTGCTCTGCGGCATGTGGGATCTTCCCAGACCAGGGCTCGAACCCATGTCCCCTGCATTGGCAGGTGGATTCTTAACCACTGCGCCTCCAGGGAAGGCCCTGAACTACTGTTCTGAGTAGGAATTTCCTTTCACAAATTTATGAATAAAAATCTATATTTTCCCCGAGTATTTTAATACTGTATTTTTCCATTTCAAAAATGTAGGAAACAGGGGCTTCCCTGGTGGTGCAGTGGTTGAGAGTCCACCTGCCGATGCAGGGGACACGGGTTCGTGCCCCGGTCCGGGAGGATCCCACATGGCGCGGAGCAGCTGGGCCCGTGAGCCATGGCCGCTGAGCCTGCACGTCTGGAGCTTGTGCTCCGCAACGGGAGAGGCCACAACAGTGAGAGGCCCACGTACCACAAAAAAAAAAAAAAAAAAAAAAAAGTAGGAAACATACTGTGGTGCAGGATGCTGATAGTGTAGGGATGGGGGTATACGGAACTCTTTGTAATTTCTGCTCAATTTTGCTGTGAACCTAAAACTGCTCTGAAATATAAAGTTTATTAATTTTTAAAAGTATAGGAAAACATATGTAAGGCACTTGTATTAATTAATGCTGGGGAAAATTGGGAATAATGTCTTATAAATTAACTGCAAATTTTACCCACCGAGAAAATAACATCGCACTATGACATTTTGTGAACTACATCTATTAGCATTTACAAAGATTTATCTCAAGTTAAGAAAAAAAGCTAGGTGAACTAAAAATACACATTATTTTATTAAAAATAATTTAAGCAGAGCACAACACTAAAGAAATATTCAGAAATTTTCTACTTATAGAAAATATTTCTATTTTTAGAAATAATAATTTCTATAATTATTTCTAATTATGACAAATAATTCTTTGGAGAATGTATACTTATTTTCATATCCTATAATAGATTATATAAACTTTTTATAGTATGTTAATAGGTATTTAGAGATTGGATTATATTTATGCAATCTATAAGCATATCCAAAGGTTAAATCATAACTAAGTCTCTGAAGGAAAAATGGGATGAGATTGAAGAGTTGCAGGAATAATTCTAGATTTTCCATTAGCCTCTATGCCTCTGTGTGATTTTAATTAAGTCACTTCACACCGCTGGTCTTCAGTTTTCTTATCTATGTAAAGATCTGACCTTCTTAGTCTTGCGATTAGTGGATAAGTGGCAGAGGGTTTATGAAAATCACGTAATTAAATGTAAAAATCAATGAGAACATATATTTTACAGGAAAGTCTCTATACTTACATTCAATGACAGCTCCAAAATTCCTATATAAATGGGGGAAACTGTATTTAATTAGATTGAATATTTAACTGAAATGGCGATGGGAGCATGTGGACAGCAAGTATTCGGTGACTAAAGCCTTCCACTTGAAGTGCCTTTGCAATGCTACTGCTTTTAACTGATTTTCAAAAGGATTACTGAGGAGAGAAAAGTTAAAAATCACTAGTCTAGATGGACTGTAAGTCCTGGAGACCAAAAAAAAAGCTTTTGGTACATAATCAACATTAAAAAAAGGTATAGTAATTCCAGTTTTTAAGAGAAAGGCCTGTCACACTTCAAGCCAAGTGGAATAAATGCCACATAAAGTCAGAAGGCTGAAGTGGGAGTCTGGTTACTAACCTCAATCTGAAACATAAAATTTTAGAGTTATCATGATTCCTGTTGGCACAGTGTGAAAAAAGTTATAAATAAAAAAAAATCGAAGAAATAAAATTTTACCCAATTTATAGAGAGGAGGCACTTTTTAAATCTCAGTATCTTTTCCAATTCCCCCCACATCCCTACATCAGTTTTATTTTCTTCTAATGACAGCTCTAATGACAACAAAACAAGTACAATCATTTTTAAGAGTGGGGAAGAGGACATTTTTAATATACCACTTTCAGAATCCCTATTGATTATATATTCTATGTCATAATTTTTGGGTATTTTGATTGACAGTATCACAATTAGCACAAGGAAAGAATCAGAGAAGTTTGTTCTATACACTTCAGCACCAACATAAATAAACCTTACATAAGAAAACAGGGCTAAGGTAGCAACATATGTAAGCCTATTTATTCATGGATGGGAAAGTTTAATCAGCCCCAACTAAAGAGAAATAGAACTGCTACCAGGGTCAACCCCTTTTATAGGGAAATCAGATATTACATGATTACAAAAGTGCTAAAGCTGGGGAAAAAAGAAAACAATTATTTAGCCAAGGCAGCTCCTTAGATTCTTGCCTTTAAAAGCCTGTATCCCAAATACTTCAATTCTGCTATTTAATTCACACTCAACTCTACTCAGCTCTAAGGTTTAAAATGTTAAAAATTATAAAATAAAACCCCAAATTAGCCAAGTTCACAATAAAAAGTATAGTAATGATTCTGCTCATACTGTTTGTAAATTTAGATGCAGAGCAAATATATAAATGAATAAAAATGGTGCAAACACACAAAGGAATTAATTTCACGTTAAGTGATATTGTTTGTTTGTTTTGTTTAGGCCCGAATGGACACAGAAGATCTTGTCAATTTTTTTTATCACTTCTCACTTCATGTTGACCTCAGTCCCAGACTGGCTCCCTCTTTTTCATCTTCAGATGATTGATAGCAGCTCCACAGGCTACCTTTAGCCAAAGTCACTCATGACAAATAACAAGTACCTGTATTCTAGCATTTCCAGATAATAGTACAGGAACATATGATGCTAGATCCAGTTGATGCTGATCTCTTAACCAACCTCTGAATATAAGGTATATGATGATTTATTTGGCTTAGGCCTAAATCATGTGCTCTGCTCCTGAAAGCAACAGTGATTAAAGAAATATAAACTCCCTCAGGGTGCCAGTTTTGCCTACTGAGTTAGAAAAATAGAACAAATGCTAATACCTATCCTTCCAGACAGCTATGTGATGTTGATTCATGCAGTAAACTAGAGCAAAGCAGTGTAGTTGGTGTAGTATTTCTAGACAACAATATAGCTCAAAAATATAAAGAAAAAAGGCAAACAAAGCTGTCCATTTTTGACCCATCATTTTAACACATAGGAATCTACTCTAAGTTAAACCCAAAAAATGGTACTAAACTATGCAGATTTTATCTATTTAAACAGCAGTAAAATTTTGGAAGTCAAGCTCCACGAGAGGAATTATGGTACATTCTCATACTCACAGGCAGGGAAGTGGTTAGAAAAATACTCTAATTATGAAACTGTATCAGTACAAATTGTGAGGTTATTTTCATCAAGATTCATACCATCTTATGATGGTATCTCCTGCCCTAAAAATTGCAGCCATAATGAACCCTTATGATGCTAGTAGTATGTCACATCTGTCATTTCTATGAGCCATATTATTAAAACAATAGTAACCAGCTCTAGAAATAATACATTACACAGCAATTCATATGCAATTTTGAAAACTAATAAGTGAGAAATATTTTATAATATAATAGTAAATTTAAAGAAAAATAGGCTAGTACATCGTATACATACCTTGATTGCAAGCATAAAAAAATGTGAAACTCTGGAAGTTAATTCAGTTTAGACTAAAGAAATCAAGGATGATTTAATAAGGGCTTAATAATAAATCAGCATTATATTTTTAATATATTTATTTTTTATTACAGACACAATACAACAATGATGATTATATTTTCTCTTTTCTACATAGATGCCTATATATATAAGAGAAACTTAAGTTAATAAACAACACAAATTCCAGACTACCTTGCTCGTCTAAGTTGTATTTAAAGGTCATACAAGAAAAGTCAATCCTGTAGTGATACCATATTACTTAATAGAATTCATTACCTAAAATCCCTTAAAAGATACTAAAATTTTGTATCTAGATCTATTAGCACTAGCCTATTTTATCATGTTCAATCACTAAAGAAGAGTCTTATCCTATAAAGTATGGTTTCCAAAATGAAAGCAGGAAATTAGAATTACTTTGCAGGTAAAATGCCTGCTGGCTCTCAAGGCAGGCTATCAGAAAGGTGATCAGTTCACACAATCACTCAAGCTTGATTGTCTGCTTTTCATTAAAATTATTGTTGCTAGGAGACTGCCACATTAAAATCATGCCTTGAATTTCCTTGAAGATGGGAAATTCCTGGAACCTGTCAACTTTGGAGGGACGAAGTGTGAACTTAAGGGGAATTTATTTCAAATTTCCATTGCATTTGGTACCCAGGAAGGCTAACAAGACCTTAATATTTGAATTTTAAAGGACCTAAGTGTCCTGATGAGGTCTTGTATTTGGGTTTTAGTGTATGCAGGGAGATGTGCGACATTAACTTATATTTTGTTTGTCTGTAAGACAAGAAATCCCCACAGTTCTTCACTTCACAGGGAGCAAATTTGGATAAGGAATTGTTTTGTCGCTGCCACTGTCCAGAACAGATTGACAAATCATTTTCAACTGTTCAAGAGTCTGTAAAAATGTGCAAATGTGCAGAGTATCTAGTTCTAAGATGACTTCCAGAAGTTTGGTCACTTGTGCTAACCCTTGGTTAGCATCCTTTATTAAGGACATCTTTTTTTTTTAATATAATAGTGTTTATTTATTTTTACTTGTTGACAGTTTGCTTTATTTATTTATTTATGGCTGTGTTGGGTCTTCGTTTCCGTGCGAGGGCTTTCTGTAGTTGTGGCAAGTGGGGGCCACTCTTCATCGCGGTGCGCGGGCCTCTCACTATCGCGGCCTCTCTTGTTGCGGAGCACAGGCTCCTGACGCGCAGGCTCAGTAATTGTGGCTCACGGGCCCAGTTGCTCCGCGGCATGTGGGATCTTCCCAGACCAGGGCTCGAACCCGTGTGCCCTGCGAACCCGTGTGCCCTGCATTGGCAGGCAGATTCTCAACCACTGCGCCACCAGGGAAGCCCCCAAGGATATCTTTTTTAAGGGATGAAAATCAGGAGCCTTCCAGTGAGCTTCATTAGGAACACTGTCATCTCTATAGTGTATGAACTCCCTTTGCTATTCACTCAGTTGATTTCAAGGGGCCCCTCAGTTGGCCAAGGTTTCTTGGCAGGGATAATATTATTCAACAGCACGGTATCTGGTAAAGGACTGAGGTCAGGGGAAGTCATCTCCTCCTGAAGGTGGGATACACCAGAAAACCCAGATTTGGCTCTATACTATAGGTAACATTTATATTTTAGCAGGAATGTTTTGGTGGCCATGCCAAGCTTGTAGAATGCTGCTTCCATGGTTTGAGGCATCCATAATGGTCACCTGGGAACTGATGGTCATGAGCTCAGGGTCTAAGAGTCTCAATCTTCAGAAGATCTCAACAGTGGCCAGCAATTTTAACTCTCTGATGTGTAGTGTGGGGTCAAGGAGGGTAGTTTTATTCATCAGAACCATGGATAACTTCCAGCCGTCATAGGAAGTCTGGAGACTACAGTAAATAAAGGAGTTTACTACAGCTTTTATAGTGAAGAAGTCTTTGGTAACTACTAATAGAAGTACTTACTGTATTGCAGTTGAGTGCCTACTGTATTGTAATCTGGACAGTACCTACTGTATTGTAATCTAGACAGTATCTAGATCCTTTTTCTTTCTTTTGTTTTTTTAAGGGAGCTCTATGCAAAGTGGGCTGATTTGTGAGCAACAGAATAAACATAAATAAAATTAGGAAATGAGGAATATGTTATCTCCAGAACCCAAAAAGCTCCCCTCCCAAATATTGGGTTTATTTTAATGTTGTGGATGCCGTAAAGGGTCAATAACAGTTTCCTGACATTTTCAAATATGTAGTGGCCTTTGACTGATCAAATGATGCCCATAAATTTAGTTGAGATCATAACACCTTATATACTGGGTGGAACAAAATACCATCTGTTTTTGTGAGATCATTTGTGAGTATTCGTCTGTCTTGAGTGAGCGTGTCAAATGAATCTTCTTGGGGAGGATGGCATGAATATAATGCCATACATGTTTTCCTGGAGAATGTTGGATAAGGTTAAGATCTTGCCTGCGACGATTGAGTACAATGGCAAAGTATTGAGATTCCTCATAAGTAGCTTAGTGAAGGCAAACTATACCTGAGAATCACTGAAATAAGTGTGGAAACAACGTATGAGCCAAATCTATAATAGCAAAATAATTACCAATTAATGATTGGATAGAATCATTAATTTCAATAATAGTGGATATGGGAAACTTGGTAGATGGGGCCATGGCACTAATCCATTATGAGGCTCCCCTCATTCTTTCCAGGTTTAAGAGAAAGCCAAAAGAGGCTGTTAAATGGAGAAGCAGTGGGGATCATCCCTTTTCTAAATAGGTCTTAATTGAATTCTTGAAAGCCCTGTTTTGATTTATTTTGAGCTGTGTATTGGTATTCTATGGCTGCTGAAACAAAGGACCACAAATTTAGCAGCTTAAAACAACACAAATTTCTTATAGTTTCACAGTTCTGAAATCCAAAATGGGCATCAGTAGACTAAAACCAGGGTGCTAAGAGAACTCTAACCCTTTCTGAAGACTCTAGGGAAGAATCTTTTTCCTTGCTCTTTCCAGGTTCCAGAAGCTTTCCACATTCCTTAGCTCATGGCCTTTCTCCTCAGTCTTCAAAGCCAGCAAATGTGGGTCAGGTTCTTACATCACATTGACCTGACCTCCCCTTCTAAACCCTCTTCCACATTTAAGGACACCTGTGATTATATTGACCTACACAGATAATCCAGGATCATCTCCCTATGTAAACATCAACTGATTTGCTACCTTAATTCTCTCTGGCTATATAACACAATATATTCACAGGGTCTGGGTTAAGACATAGACATCTTTGGGGGATTATTATTCTGCTTACCACAGGCCATATTAACTATATTAAGCTGGAGGGAAGGTTATGGAATCCTACTTTATGGAACCAATTTTAAATGCCCAAAATTTTATTTTAATGTATTACTCATTGAGTCAGAGGACCCGTGCTCATTTTTAGGGCAATGGGCTCCATAAATATGAAGAATTTAGGCAAAGGTTAATGTGAGGCATTCCTCTTTGTTCTCTATTTTATGTTTGGTAACTTCCCTAAGAGTATAGGAGACATCTTGTTTAAATGTAGTGAAATTCCCAGGTAAAACTGTAATCTGAGACCCAGTGTCCATGAAGGCAATGAAGATTTGTCAATGGTACATTTCAGCAGATGTTAAAGTAAAATTCAGAACCTATGTTTTGAGATGCAGAAGCCAATCAGTGCCCATTTATCTTTTTGTTGTGTAAATGATTTTAGTATATTTTTGGATTTCCAATTGAGTCAAATTGTTGACCACTTTTAAAGAGGTATGTTTTTTCTCCTAGTATATACCCAGGTATTTATTTGTTTATTAATGTGCTTATAGATTGATTTTGTATTGTGGTTACTGGATAAACTTCTGAGGATAATTCTACTCTAGCTTGCTAATATTTGTTTCTTCCTCTGAAGAGACTCAAATTAGTGTTTCACGGTTAGGAGCCTTCTCTATGGCAATAGTGGCTTTATTGAGTTTATGGATCCTGGGCTTAAATCAAGTTTGAATTAATCCCTTAATCCCTTTCCTGTGCCATGAGGGTGCCATGGGCATTTTCCTTATGAGTCTGAGCATTAGGATCGTCAAAGACATTTGTAGTGTCCTAGGGAGCCATCTAGTTTTAGAGGTGTGAACCTTAGCATGCCATATGGTGACTATATTTCCTCCAGACTAGTAACCACCTGAATGGCCTATCTATGGTGTAGGTTACCAGTCTTTCTCTTGAGCACCCTATAGAATAGGGGCCAATGCCTGATCGAGACCATAACCAGTGGTCACAGGGCAAGAGTTGTTCCCTTTGAGCCTAGCATCAGTCATATCTTAGGCTGGAATCAAGACATACAATTCAATCTGAGGCACATTCAGGAGGGCCAAAATTCCATTCTCCTGCCCCTAAATACCAACTACAGAAGCTTCCATTTGGTCAGTTAAATCTGTAATAGAGGCTTGGTAATACTTAACATATAAGTAATACCAACACAAATTATAAACTCCAGCAGGCAACAGTACAGCTCAAAGAACATGAGTCAGCAGACAGAACCTCAGAGTCCATGTTCCCCAGCATGCTGCAGTCAGTTAGCAAGACAAGAAAGAGAAGAGAACCCTTTGTTGTGGTGATCATTATCTAGATAACCTGCTCACTTTGTCAATTGTTTTCATCACCTGATGAAGATAGGGCAGATGTTCCACCCAAAATTTTGTTTGGATGTCAAGATTGATGATGTTGCATACTCACTGTATTAATCTGCTTGGGCTTCTATAACCATATATTATAGCCTGGGTGGCTTAAATAACAGAAATCTATTTATCACAGTTCTGGAAGCTAGGGAATCCAAGATCAAATTTCGTTCTGAGGCCTCTTCTCTTGGCTTGTAGGTGACCACCATCTCACTGTGTGCTCATACGTCTTCCTTGTGCATCCACAGGTAGAGTGTGAACAAAGGAGAGACAGAGAAAGACAGAGACAGAGAACAAGAGTGAGAGAGAAGGGTCAGGCTTATTCTTTAGTGTTTCTTCTTATAAAGACACAAATTCTATGAGATCAGGGCCCCACCCTTAGGATCTCAGTTAATCTCAATTACTTCCTTAGAGGCCCCATCTCCAAAAAGAGCCACACTGGCACAGTAAACAATTATCAATCCAGGTAAAAGATGTTAGGAATTGTTTATATTCTTCTTATGTTTCTGTAACTTTGATACCAAGTAAAAGTTAAAATACAACAAATACAAAACATAATTTACTAAATTAATACAAACACTTTAATACTTTGTTAAAACATCTAGCACACTCACAAAGATAGATAGTGGCTTTGTACTTTAACTTAGTATTGTAAGTGTATAATCTTCTATGGTCTCCAATTATTTTAATCATTATAATTACCACGATCTAAAGTGTACCCAAATCACATAGAAAAGTCAGGACCACAGGACTAGATTTATACATGAAAAGACATAATCCAACATAAATATCTGTAGAACATCATAATCAATTTATTCTTACACTGAAACATCTTCACAACTTAAGCATGGCTTTGCAAAAGGGATCCAGAAAATTGCATGTCAAAATGATAAATTTGTCAATTTGTCCAACTGCTTATTGTTATGGGCATGACACTGATGACAAAATAAAAGAGGGAAAAACAACAACAAATTTATCCCTGAAAGCCTCATTCAGGGAAGATATGGTGCATCTGTTCTTCACATACATTACCAAGTGTTTTCCTGAATTTACTTAGTACAGTTTTTCTTTCTTGCCTTCAAACATTTTTATCCCTTCTTCTCTCCCTCCCTTCTATCTTTCCATTTTTCCTTCCTCCCTTCCTTCTATCCTTCCTTCCTTCCTCCCTCCCTTCCCTTTCTTCCTGTCCTTTCTTCCACCCTTCCTCCATACCTCTTTTTCTTTTTCCATCCTTGTATGTATTTCGTTTTATGAATCCATGAAATAAAATTCTAATTATCACAAACTAATTCAATTATGCTTTTGTCTATAGAGCTCATGGGACCTGTTCTCAGAGTTCTTAGATGGTACCTAAATATCCTTTTTGATTATAATGAATATCAATTTCAGTAAGACAATAATGCTCTAATTTTAAACTAGGAGAGGTCATTTTTGAACAATAAGTAATTTCATCTCAGCTTGATGAAAAGTAGGGGAAGGTTACTTCAAAAATGGAATGATAATTTACTACTTTGTAGTTTATATGTGTGGAGTTTATTTTCCAGGTTTATTGGAAAAGTTGTTATGATGTGTTTTTTTTTAAAAAAATCTTTATTTAATGAAGATTTATCAAACATATGGTTATATACATATTGCATTAAGTTCTGGTGATACAGACATTAAAAACAAAACAAAGCAAAATTAAAATAAAACACCTTCCCTGTTCCCCTTTGGACATCAGAATAGATTTTTATAGATGAATATATCTGTTATAAGTGCTATGACAGAGGTGACCACAGAGTGTTATAGAAGCATAATGGATAAAGAGCTAACTTTGACTTAAGAGAATTAAGATGTTTGTGTAGGAGGCTGTAGTATTTGGAGAAGTTGCCATTATTGCGGACCGTGGCCCTGGCAAGCCCAGGGAGGACAATTGTTGAAGGTCGACTTAGAAGTAGACCAAGATTGCTCCGTGCTTGGGACTTTAACAAGTGACAAGAATATTCCTTCTTAAGATAGACTCTGGAGAGCCCTGCTTTCATGCAAAGGGAATACATGCAGTCAAGGGGGAATAACTGCCTTTCCAGGGCAATTAAAGTCTATTGGAATGTACAGAAGACCTAAAATAAGTATCATGGAGTATATAAAATAAGTCAAGGCTCCTGAGGAACTAGGGTTATAAAAATGCTAATTCCTTATAGTGTGTCCCCTTTAGATTCCTTAGGCCTTTTAAAAACTTAACCTATTCTCTATATTGAACATTAATTCACGTCACTTCTCAAATGAAAGCTGAGTATACATTCGAGTTAACATTACTCTTGGAGCATATAAATGGGGGCCTAGAAAATGGAGCAATGGTCTACTGAGATTCTTAATACCATATCCCACGTAAGTCACCCCCTTACAAGAAAGAGAGAATGGTAGGACTCCAGAGTTTTCTACTCTGGCTGTAGCATAGAGCAAATTAGGCACATGGGAAACTGGTACAGAGTTGTCACATTCTATTATTTTGGGCTTTTTATTTGTTTTTAATATTCCATCTCCTTTTCTCTTCTTAAAACTCAGAAAGATTGCATATTTGAGTTGAGCCATGTGAGTGGGCAAGACAGAATGGAAAACAACTAACTGGGAAACACTGAAAATACCCTGTTTCCAGAAGTTCTCAATGTTGTATATTGTATATATATACACACATATATATGTGTGTATATATATAACTATATACTAAAGATAATACTGAAAGTACAATAAGAAATAGTACTACCTAATTCTAAAGGCTACAGCTAAAATTTCCATTTGTGTTTATTAAATGGATGTCTTCTCCAATATTTTATTTTATTTTTAAATTTTTATTGGAGTATAGTTGATTTACAATATTGTGTTAGTTTAAGCTATACAGCAAAATGAATCAGTTATACATATACATATATCCACTTTTTTTTTTGATTCTTTTCCTATATAAGCCATTACAGAGTATTGAGTAGAGTTCCCTGTGCTATACAGAAGGATCTTATTTTTATCTATTTTATATATAGTAGTGTTTATATGTCAATCCCAATCTCTCAGTTTATGCCTCCCCCACCCCCCTTATACCCTGCAAACCATAAGTTTGTTTTCTACATCTGTGACTCTATTTCTGTTTTGTAAATAAGTTCATTTGTACCCTTTTTTTTAGATTCCACATATAAGCAATATCATATGATATCTGTCTTTCTGTGTCTGACTTACTTCACTCAGTATGACAATTTCTAGGTCCATCCACATCTCTACAAATGACCCAATTTCGTTGCTTTTTATGGCTGGGTAATATTTCATTCTATATATGTACCACATCTTCTTTATCCATTCTTCTGTTGATGGACATTTAGGTTGCTTCCATGTTCTGCTATTGTAAATAGTACTGCAATGAATGTTGGGGTGCATGTATCTGTTCGAATTACGGTTTTCTCTGGGTATACGCCCAGGAGTGGGCATATGGTAATCTATTTTTAGTTTTTTAAGGAACCTCCATACTGTTCTCCATAGTGGCTGTACCAATTTACATTCCTACCAACAGTGTAGGAGGGTTCCCTTTTCTCCACACCCTCTCCAGCATTTATTGTCCTCCCCCACCCCACCACCCAGTATTTTAGTATTTCAATGTGACACAAGAGTTATAGTATCTTGGTAACAAATGATTTTATGTCTCTCTTTGAGTTCAGGCATGCTTGTTTTTCTTTCATTTAACTTCTTAATTTTGATATCAACCTAAGAACATTTTTATAAACACTTGATAATGCATAATGTAGCTATCACTTACCATGATACTAAACATATTTAAATCAATTCACAGTGTCAATACAGACAAACCTCAGAGATATTGTGGGTTTGCTTTTAGATGACTGCAATAAAGCAAATGTCAAAATAAAGCAAGTCACATCAACTTCTTGCATATACAGTTATGTTTACGCTATACTACAGTTTATTAAGTGCGTAATACCATTATGTCTACAAAAACAATGTACATACCTTAATTTAAAAACATTTTACTGATAAAAAATGGTAACCATCAACTGAGTCTTCAGTGAGCCATAATCTTTTTGCCTCAGTTTGATGACTGTTGACAGATTACGGCTGTTGTTGCTGAAGATTAGGATGCCTGTGTCAACTTCTTAAAATGAGACAACAATGAAGTTTGCTGCATCTATTGACTCTCTCTTTCTTTTTTTCACAAGCAATATTTCTGTAGCCGGCAATGCTGTTCGATAGCATTTTACCCACAAAAGAACTTCTTTCATAATTGGAGTCAATCCTCTCAAACCCTGCCAATGCTTTATCAACTAAGTTTATGTAATATTCTAAATCCTTTGTTGTTATTTCAACAATCTTCACAGCATCTTCACCAGGAGTAGATTCCATCTCAAGAAACTACTTTCTTTGCTCATCCATAAGAAGCAACTCCTCAGTCATCAAAGGTTGAATGTGAGATTACAGCAATTCAGTTACACCTTCGGGCTCCATTTCTAATTCTCGTTCTCTTGCTATATCTACCACATCTACAGTCACTTTCTCCACTGAAATCTTGAACCTTTCAAAGGTGGAATCAATTTCTTCCAAACTCCTGTTCATGTTGATATTTTGACTTCTTCCCATGAATCACAAGTGTCCTTAATAGCATTTAGGATGGCAAATCTTTCCAGAAGGTTTTTTATTGACTTTGCCCAGATCCACCAGAAGAATCACTACCTATGGAAGCTACATTCTTATGAAATGTATTTCTTAAATAATGAGACTTGAAAGTCAAAATTACTCCTTGATACATGGGCTGCAGAATGGATCAAGTTGTGTTAGGAGGCATGAAAATATTAATCTCATTGTACATTTTCACAGAGCTCTTGACTGACCAGGTGCAGTGTCAATGAGCAGTCATATTTAGAAAGGAATCTTTTTTTTCTGACCAGTAGGTATCAACAGTGGGCTTAAAATATTCAGTAAACCATGTTGTAAATAGATATGCTATCATCCAGCACATTTGTTGTTCCAGTTACAGAGCACAAGCAGTATAGATTTAGCATCGTTCTTAAAGGCCCTGGGATTTTTGGAATGGTAAATGCGCACAGGCTTCAACGTCAAGTCACCAGCTGCATTAGCCCCTAAGGAGAGAGTCTGCCTGTCCATTGAAGCTTTGAAGCCAGGCATTGACTTCTCGTCTCTAGCTATGAAAGTCCTAGATAGCATCATTTTCCAATAGAAGACTGTTCTGTCTACATTGAAAATTGGTAGTCACCTTCATTAATTTTCTAAGCTAGATTATCCATTAATTGTCCATTAATTGTCTGGATGACTTGCTGCAGCTTCTACATCAGAACTTGCTGCCTTCCTTGCACTTTTGTTATGGAGATGGCTTCTTTCCTTAAACTTCATGAACCAACCTCTGCTGGCTTCATACTTTTCTTCTGCAGCTTCCTCACCTCTCTCAGCCTTCAGAGAACTGAAGAGAGTTAGAGCCTTGCTCTGGATTAGGCTTTGGCTTAAGGCAATATTGTGGTGGCTGATTAGATCTTCTATCCAGACCACTACAACTTTCTCTGTATCAGCAATAAGTCTGTTTTGCTTTCTTATAATTCATATGTTCACTGGAGTAACACTTTTAATTTCCTTCAAGAACTTTTCCTTTGCATTCAACTTGGCTAAATGTTTGACTCAAGAGACTTAGCTTTCGGCCTGTCTTGGCTTTTGACATGTCTTCCTCACTAAGCTTAATCATTTCTAGCTTCTGACTTAAAGTGGGAAACATACCATTTTTCCTTTCACTTGAACACTTAGAAGCCATTATAGGGTTATTCATTGGTCTAATTTCAATATTGTTGTTTCTCAGGGGATAGAGAGACCCAAGGAGGGTGAAAGAGATGGGGGAATAGCTGGTTGGTAGAGCAGTCAGAACACATACAACATTTATCGATTAAGTTCTCAGTCTTATATGGGTGTGGTTTGTGGCACCCCAAAACAATTTCAGTGGTTAACATGGAAAATCAGTGATCACCATAACAAATATAACAATAATGAAAATGTCTGAAACACTGTGAGAATTACCAAAATGTGACAAGGAGACATAAAGTGAGCAAATGCTGTTGGAAAAATGACACTGACAGACTTGCTAGAGGGCAGGGTTGCCACAGACCTTCAGTTTGTGAAAAACTCGATATCTGCAAAGCACAATAAAGCAAAGCAAAATTAAACAAGGTCTGTCTGTACTGTTTCATAGCATGATATGCACTACATCACATACAGATAAAATTACCTTAAAGAAGCTATGTTTACAGCAATCTTTCATGTGCCAGTCAATTCTGATATTTGCCAGATGTTAAACTCAAACTAATGACATTTTAATATTTCCTACAGATAATTTTCAAGTTCAAGAGCTTGGGTAAACTTAGATCATACTTCTTGCGTGGGTTATTATGATCCTCTGTATTTGTGAGTTTTCCTTTAAAAGGGACTGTAGCTATTTCCATACAAGTTTCCATTTTCACATATTCATTGTAAGGGAGTAGTTGATGAAAAGAGAATGTTGATAGTGTCTTTTGGAGCTAAATGAGACTAAAACTTGTGTACTTTTCTCAAGAATACCAAAGCTACATTATCGCAGATTCTCCACTTACCGGAAACTCGGTATTTTAATATTGAGCTTCCATGACCACATGAAATTTGTAAGGTAACTACCACTGCATCCTTAAGTGTTAACTGCTGAAGTATTCCCTAGTGCAGGGAGTAGCCTATGCCTTATATTTCTGATTAGCTAGAGGTAATAGAGAATGTGGGTAATTAGGACCTCCTACATGATAACATACCTGGCAGTGATAGAGAACAATTCTATCATTCATTCTATGAAGAGGAAAGGATAAGCCCATCCATTTAAGAGAGTGAATTTTCTTTTATTAGGTGTTAGACTAATAAAATTTGTAACTTTTGAATTCTATTCCACAAGATGTTATATTTATTTTAATCAAATTTCTGGCCAGATTACTTAGTTTTCTTTTTCAGATAATATATTAACATTCTTATTCTGGGCAGATGGATATTTTTCGCCTTTGGTTTGATGTACTGCCGGCACACTACTGCATTCCTTAGTTTGAAAAGCACAGCAAAATGTCACACTGAAAAGGATAGACAAAACTTCCTACTTAGTAGATTTAAATCACAAAAATATTACATAGATAACTAATTAAATGTTATTTAATAATTTTGAGAGCAACTATGTTTTATATGGAAAAAACAGTGCTTCATGTTTATCTCTGAAGCACTCCTTTTTCAAAGAGAAATGAGATTGAAAGAATTGAAAAAAAAACTGGAATAAAGTTACTTCAGAGACATGTCTCCTTTGTAACTGCTAGAGATTGGCTCATTGTTTGCTCTTGTTTTCTAGTAGCCAAATTAAAGGGGGAAACACAATCAGCTGTTGAAATCAACATATCCATAAAATTAAAACAAACAAGTTGTACTTGAACATTCAATTTCTTCACATATTTTATAACTGGATTTGTTAAGAATGAGTAATAAAACATGGAGAAAGATTTTATGGTTACAACAATTGCTTATGCTTTTTCTCTGCAATGTAGTTTAAGCTCTTAAAAAAAGATATATGCACTACCTGCAGGTTCACTAGAGTGTTTTATATATTATTCCAAAAGCCTAAGCACAGGAATCATTCCATTTGCTAGTTCATGCCATAGATATATAGTTCTGATCAGTAATAAAGGGAAACTAAGTGAAAACATAAATTATCCTTTCTGTAGAAACTTATATAGCAACAAGTCCAAAAGTCCTTTCCTTAAGTTTCAGAGTAAGTGTAAAAATAGGCCACCTAATAACATTTTCATTTATTTTTACTTATTGAGTGATTACTGTGTTCTATGTACTCTTCAAGGAATTGTGGAAATAATAGTATACAAAAATGATAAAGGCTGTTATATGTTGTGAGGAGTAGACATTAAACTAAAAATACATATATCATATGTCAAATGGTGATAAGTGCTGCAGAGAAAAATTGTGCAGGATGATAGGAGAGGAATTGCTGTTAAGTGGGTTAGGGCTATTTTATAAGGAATATTTTTAAGAAATTGCACTGGTGGGGCTGAACAGGAAAAGAAAAGCTTTATTCAAGACTATTCCAACAGGGACCAATACTATTGCAGTAGAGCAGAAATTCTGAATTCAGTTGCACTGAAACAAAAGGCAGGGGAGTTTTTAAGTACTGGAGTGAGCTAGTGGAAAAGTGATAGAGGAAATTAAAGGAGATATTGGTAATTTGATTAGACCATTTGCATTTGCTCTTTGGTACCCATGAAGTTAGGCTCCTACCCTCTCACAGAAACTGAGAGATAGGCCTCCTATCTTTCTAGATGATTCTATTCCAATGAATGGATAGTGGCTCTCAGGTTCTTGAGGAAGACATTCCTCAGTTGTAGACCAGCAAGAGGCAAGAGGCTGGGAGAAGATTTATATCTCAAAGGGGCAGAGAAAGAATTTGAAAATGAAAGGTTTTTCTTTTTTCCACAGAAATATAATACCATATTTTATTCATATCAGGGTATTTATTCAGTGTCATAATCTGAAACATGATCTGCCACCCCCTGCTTCTCTGAGATCTCATTCTACACTCTCCTCCTTGCCTACTCTGCTTGGGCTACACTGGCAATCTCCGTATTTCTGGAACACACCAAACTATTCCTACCTTTGATCATTATCACTTCCTTAACATCTGTCTAAAATGCTCTTTTTCCAGGTGTGCAATCCCTCCCTCATATACTTTATACCTCAGCTTGAATGTCACTCATCAAGGCCATCTTCTCTGACCACCAAATATAAAACAGCAATCCACATCACCCCGCATCCTGTGTGCTCCCACATGTATCTTGTTTTATCCATAGTCCTTATCACCAGCTGACAGTTTATCTATCTTTTAAAATTATGGTAAAATACCCATAACACAAAGTGTACTGTCTTTGCCAGTTTTAAGTGTAAAGTTTAGTAAAGAACATTCATACTGTAAAATCAATCTCCAGAATGCTTTTCATCTTCCCAAACTGAAGCTTTGTACTCATCAAGCAACAGCTCCCCACAGGCCCTGGAAAACTCCATTCTACTTTCTACATAAATAAAAGTTTTTCTAAAGTGAATCCTCTAAAAACAGAGAGGTGAGGGACTGTAGTCAGGAAGAACACTGTCTAGAGCTTAGGCAAGCTGAGGGGAATGTCAGGGCCACCCTGATGTGGAGGGTTTAGTGATAATCCACATAAGTGTTAATGGTGACTTGGACCAGGTGGAGACCAGTGAATATAATGTGAAGTGGCCAGATTCTGGATATATTTAGAAGATAGAACTGATGAGATTTGTTTAGAGATAGCAGGTGGAATATGAACAGCAGAAAAGTAAAGAATACCTCCAACTATTTTGGCTGAGAAAATAGAAGACTTAAGTTTGCTTTTACTGAAAATTTAAAGATATTTGTTATCAAAATTCTGATAAGAATCAGAAAGAAAAATATAAACAAATGAGTATGCTTGGAAAGACAAAACATGCATATCAATCATGGAGAAAAAAATGACGCTGGAGGGCTTTCCTGGTGGCGCAGTGGTTGAGAGTCCGCCTGCCGATGCAGGGGACATGGGTTCGTGCCCCGGTCCGGGAGGATCCCACATGCCGCAGAGCGGCTGGGCCCCTGAGCCATGGCCGCTGAGCCTGCGCGTCTGGAGCCTGTGCTCCGCAATGGGAGAGGCCACAACAGTGAGAGGCCCACGTACCACAGGAAAAAAAAAAAAAAAAAAAAAGGACGATGGAAAATTCCCAACGAATTTTCTCTTTGATTCCTTATCACTTGTCCAATTTCATTGTTTTTATATATAATGATGCTGTTTTTTGTTTCCTTTTTTAATTGCTCCTTAAGCAAAAGCTAAATTCAATTACCCTCAGTATCTAACATTTATTCAAAATTTTATCGCTCATTTAGAGTGCCAACAAAAACATCTATTATAGATTAATTATAGAATGTAAAATCTCCACAGAAACATGTCATGAGGAATTCAGTCTGCACAGACTGTGGAAAGAATTGTGCCTTCAGAAATTAAGTGGACTTTAATGCATGTGTTATGTAGATTATTATGTTAATTTGGAGGTTATTTACATTTAAAAAAAGAAGAGAGAAAAGGAGTCAGGAGAGAGATAAGATGGAAGGAGAAACCACTGACTGATCAGGGGACGTACCTTTGAGCCGGTGTAAGTTCTGTCTGCATTTCCAGAAGACAATCTTATGAACTACTTCATTTCTTCATCAGTACATCAGTCAATATTTTTAATGGCTAAGAAAGTCACCTTCTTGAAGGAGGAAAGCACTATAATATATTGATATTATTTTTAAATGAAGGAGCTACCTTTATATATACATATATGTATGTATAAGATATCACTTCCATATATAATAACTATTTTGCATGTTGCATAGCAAAGTAATTCAGTGTGTTTGGAGCAGGGTCCTTTCCACTAGATGGTATATCCAAATCCAGCCAGGTTCCAACTAATGGTAGGTCCTAACAAATAATAATAAGATGAGGTTTTTTTAACTGGACTTTGGTCCTCTTGCTGTCTTGGTGGACTTTTAGTTTAATTTTGCTATTGTTGTTTGTAATAATCACATGTGTCTATAAAATAATCTCAGTGAATAAAGAGAGTGGAAGATTCAGAAAAACACAGGATTTAAAATTTCTATGAAGGCCCACAACGAAAAGAAAACCACTTTCAGTATTTTTGTGTATTTCTTAACTTTTTATACTTCGTTTCGCCTGTTCTTTTTTTTTAAAATTTGACTTTGTGTCCAAAATGGTGGTATTTCCATCTTTTTTTTTTCTTTGTGGCTACTAGATCATGAAAGCCCACAAAACTATGAACTCGTACTAGAACAGCAAGGTCTTATATTCATTCTGTCCTTAGCACTCACATTAGCATATGGCCCAGGAAATCTAATCAATAATGTCTACTCAATTATTGACTTGGATAATTCCTAAGAGTGTGTAATACTGACTTGATTTTTTTAAATGACATCTTAATTGAATATTATAAAGTAATCTGTATTATTGTTGTCTACTTCTGTCAAAGACTGTGATTTGTATGTATAAACTCATGTTTTTCAAATCACCAGTTTAACTCTTTTCTGGCTTTAATTTAATATGAAAACTTGATATATCATTATTTCCTTTAAACACTTGTCCCCTTAATTACTGGTTTTGATATACTTGGTATGCAATTTGAACTCTGATTACTACAATTAAATTTATTTCATGTAATATATTTTATTTCTCATAATTTTTCACCAACATTCGGTTCTATAGCTATGTTTACAATCCCACTAAATTAAATTCCATATTGTTCTTTTTTCAAAGCTTAATATGATCGCTTTATGCCAGTTGACAACAGCATAGGATGGCCAAGTATTTATTCACGTACATAAATTGATTTTATTTTGTGTAGATTCACTTATGTTCTTTCTGTTTTCTTCTTATATATCTTCTATTCTCTCTCCCTCTCTCTCTATATATGTGTGTGTGTGTATGTGCGTATATATATATATACACACTATATATTTAAAATTCAAACATATTACTATGTCATATCTAATATGGTATACCTTATCGTTATTTACAAATATTCACTCCCTTTTGTTACCTCTGAGAAGTAATACTCCTATGACCAACTGATACTGAGCTTGGCCATCAGACTTGCTTTGATCAATAAAATGCAATGAACATGAGTATGACACAGATGAGCAAAAACTTTCAGTGTGTTTAAGAGATTTGATTCGGCTTCTTTTTTTATTGAAGTGTAGTTGATCTACAATATTATATTAGTTTCATTTGTTTAGCCTCTTGTTTCTGTGGGCTATGCCCACTGGCATGAGAAAGGACTGTGCTTTAGCCTGTATCTAGAAACAGGAAGCCCCAGAGACCTAATATGAACCTCCCCTATATCCTAGAGAAGTTGTAGCAGCTGATCTGCAAACAAAAACATTAAATTTGAGAAAAAATTATAAATATATATGGTTTTAATTCATTGAGACTTTGAAATTGTTCTGTAAGCACAATTCAGCAAAGAGTAACTCATAGATTATAGTCATTCTTTTTTTTTTTTTTTTTTTTGCGGTACGCGGGCCTCTCACTGTTGTGGCCTCTCCCGCCGCGGAGCACAGGCTCCGGACGCGCAGGCCCAGCAGCCATGGCTGATGGGCCCAGCTGCTCTGCAGCATGTGGGATCCTCCCAGACTGGGGCACGAACCCATGTCCCCTGCATCTGCAGGCAGACTCCCAATCACTGCGCCACCAGGGAAGCCCTATAGTCATTCTTTTAGGTATCTTGACTTGGTATTGAGGGAACTCTAATAACCAAAATCTGACTTTTAATTAGATTCAGAAAGATTTCTTCAAATTTTCCTTTAATTTTGTTCTTTTTCACAAGTTTTTTCCCTTACTTGAGGCTCTTAGTGATATATATGTTAGATTTCTATTTTCTGACCTCTCCATATGTCATCCTCTGTCTCATATCTTTTATTATTTTGTCAGCCTCTTAAAGGAAAGATGTTTAAACTGGTTCCTCCTAATCCCCAAATATGTTTGACGAAGCTTTACTCTTTTTTTTAACTATGAGTTCAGTAATAATTATGCATTGGTTTGAATTTCATAAAATATTTTAAATAGTTTTGTCTCATCTCATTCTTTATTTATTTCTGCCTTTAAATTCTTTTCCATCTCAATTTTTCTTCCTTCATTTTCTAGAACCCATGCCTTCACACAATACATTGGAAACATGGTGTTACTTTCTAAAATGCATCATAGAGTCTACGTGTGATCATTTATTTTCTGTGTTCTCTAGATTTTTCAGTGAAACATCTGAGAACCAACCTCAACTTTTTTTTAAAGAGAAGTTAATCCCATCTTTTACCCCAGCTTTATTGAGATATAATTGATATGTAACATTGTGCCATATATATATATCGAATATTACTCAGCCATAAAAAGAATGAAGTCTTTCCATTTTTGACAACATGGACCTAGAGAGTTCTTTGCTAAATGAAGTAAGTCAGACAGAGAAAGCCAAATACCATATGGTTTCACTCATATGTGGAATTTAAAAGACAAAACAAATGAACAAACATAACAAAACAGAAGCTGACTCATAGATACAGAGGACAAACTGGTGGTTGCCAGAGGGGAGGGGAATGGGAGATGAGTGAAAAAGGTGAGGGAAATTAAGAGGTATAAATTTACAGCTGCAAAATGAGTGAGTCATGGGGATGAAATGTACAGTGTGGGGAATATAGTCAATAATAATAAAGTCAATGTAATATTTTTCTATGGTGACAGATGGTAAGTAGACTTATTGTAATCATTTTTTAACATATAGAAATATTGAATCACTATATTGTGCACAAGGAACTAACATAGTGTTGTGGGTTAATTATATTTCAAAAAACAAACTCATAGCAAAAGAGGTCAGAAGTTTGTGGTTATCAGAGGTGTGGGTTGGGGGCACGGGGAATTGGATGAAGGCAGTTGAAACTACAAACTTCCAGTTAGAAGATAAATAAGTACTAGGGATGTGATGAACAACATGATTAATATAATTAACATTGTTGTATGATATATATGAAAGTTGTTAAGAGAGTAAATCCTAAGACCTCTCATCACAAGAAAAAATATTTTTTTCTATTTCGTTTATTTTGTAGCTATATGAAATGACAGATGTGCACTAAACCTATTGTGGTAATCATTCCACGATGTAGTAAGTCAAACCATTATGCTGTATAACTTAAACTTATACAATGTTCCATGTTAATTATATCTCAGTAAAATGGGAAGAAAAAAACATTGTGCACGTTTAAAAATACAGTGTATTTTTAATTATACACAATATATTGCAAAATGATTACCACCATACTGTTAGCTAACAACTGCATCACATCACATAATTACTGTTTCTTTTCTGTGGTGAGAAGATATAAGATCTACTTTCTTAGTAACTTTCAAGTATATAATACAGTATTATTAACTATAATTAACATGCTGTACATTAGATTCTCAGAACTTATTCATCTTATAGCTGAAAGTTTATACCCTTTAACCAACTTCTCTGCTTTTCTCCTACCTCCAACCCTTCCTAACTACCAATTTAGTCTGTATTTCTATGAGTTCAGCTTTTGTAGATTCCACATATAAGAGATATCATATACTATTTGTCTTCCTCTGTCTGACTTATTTCACATAACATAATGCCCTCGATGTTTATCTCTTTTGTTTTTATGAATACAGTTAAATCTACTCACACACTCTATCAAAATTACTGTCTTTAGGCAAGTGACTTCCATGTTGAAAAATTCAACAGACACTTCAACCACAATGATACTTGAGCTCTCTGCAGCCTAAGTGATGGCTAGCCACTTCTTTCACCTTAACACAGTATAGTTCTTTGGTATCTGTGGCATCACAACCTCCTTTGATTTACAGTTTACCTCTCTGGTTACTCTTTTTACTCTTTGCCTGTACCTTTCTATTAAATATCAGGTTTCCCAGCACATACCTTGTGCCATAATTGTTCCATTCAAGCAGTATATTCTCCCTAGGCTTCTAGTACTAGCTTAACACAATTTAGTTAGGACTTCTGAGATCTCTCAAATTTAGCATGTCCAAAATTTCATTATATTTAACACGTTAAGCCCCCTACAATATGTATTGCAGTAAACAGCACCTGTGTATCCAGCTACTAAAACTAGACATATGGGAGACAACTTTAACTAGTTGCTCTTCTTTACTTCCCACTCAAATTCATCCCCATTACTGGAAAATAATTCTCTTTTCATTCTTGTAGCTGGGTAATCCTCTTCTTTCCTTAAAGTTGCAATTTAAGTATTACTTCCTCTAGCTCTATGCTAAATATTATATGATGGCATCAAATATGATGAATGGCATGTGATGCTCAACATGTTTGAGTTTATAAGTTTTAGTATGATAAGAATCCAAACAGTAGAAACTCATAAAGAGCTTATGGTTTCTAGACAAATTTAATACTTCATGTAGGAAATGAGTTAATCTTATCCTTAAATGGCTTAGATTTAGGGAGAAAATATCATGGTTAAATCCATCTAAATACTAAAGAAAATGTGGTCTACATATCCTTGTTCTTGTCATTCTTTGTGTGCAATGTTCATCACTCAGTCATGTTTATTATATTAGATGGAATGAATATGAGTCCTGATACAAAGAAGGAAATTCATAGAGAAGAACTAACATTTATTAAATCCATCCTGTGTAATTGTTCAAGACTCCATACATAACTTAGCTTCATTATTCCTCATAGAAACATTTTTGGATATATATTAATATGGAGTATTATAGACTATATAATACTCTAATGTACAGTATTAACATATAGAATTAATTCTTTAATTCATAATGGGAAATTTGGCTCCAGAAATATTAACATTCTCAAATATATATCCCACTAGCTTGAATTTAAGATATAAATCAAAACACATTTAATCATGAAGGCCATGATCTTTATATTATATTAGTCTATACTCAAATTTAATTCTTTTAACTTCTAAAATTATTGAATTTTGATGGACATGCTACATATGATATTGAGAAAAAGAATGTATTTCCTGCAAAACTACATACAATAGACAGAGATTTCGATACATTCTATGTGACTTTACATAGTTTAAAAACCTTGGTTGAGTCCCTTTGCTCTTCTAGGTCATTTAACCAAACTAGATATTTCATAAACCAGATATGGGGAAAACATTTTATATATATGTGTGTGTGTGTGTGTGTGTGTGTATATATACCAGAGACACCATTTACAATACTAAATCATTGAATAGATAAGAAATTAAAGCAACATAAATAATTCAGTGTTCGATTTTTTAATATTTTCTTCAACAATGAACAGGGAAAAAACACTTAAGATTCAGGGAGCATAATAAATTGGAGAAAAATCAATTTTATAGTTTATTAATGGGTTTGTTAAATTGCACTTCCAGTGAAAGTGGAACAGAAAAGATTGAACTGGAATTAGTATTTCATCATGACATATTTCACTAAGCTTCCTAAGCTCTCAAGATTTTCTATTTCATCTGCTGCCTTGAATTTTATATACTAATTTTGGAACAGGGATAAATCAGAATTTAATATTTACAAAGTGTTTTACAATTAGTAACAACCGAATATGTCAGGTCAGTGTTATTTTACTTGATTTTAAGAGTATGGGTAAAACGTATGAGTAGTCCATCTTAATAACTGGTTTGATATGACAAAGTAGCTATCTGTACCTGCTCAAGCTAACTAAACTCTTACGTACTCATTTTTTTGTGTGTCAAATTGGATAACATAATAGCTTGTTGCTATCAAGCTATTTAGCAACAATTAGAAAATTGACATCCTTCTTAGAAAATGGAAGTTGTGAATGTTTTTTGTCATACTTTTCAAACATCTATATTAGTGTTGATTAGACTATGAAAAATATTTTAAAACATGGGCATCTTAATTATAAAATATACATTTTTCCTTCAGTTAACTAGAAATCATCTTAAAAATTAAATACAATTGTGACCTTGAACAGGTTGCTTCCTCTCCCTAGACCTCAGCTTCTTATGTTAAAATAACATGGTTTGATCTGACCAGCATTTCCCAATATAGTTTGTGCATACTAGTCATGGGGAACGCTGATAAAAAAAAAAAAAAGATTCCCTGGTAAAATTAGTTTTTAAAGGTATGTTTATCACTTATTCTTTTGGAGACTCACAATGCACGTTTTCATTATTTTATGCAGCTTGTATTTCATTCAGTAAATATTTGTGTGCTATTTGCTTGGCACTGTCATTTAGATTGCTTTTATAAAAGGTTGACAAATACTAAAGCATAAAACAAAATACAACAAAATTAAGTGCCTTTTAAACTTTGCCTCATCCAATATTTTTCAAGAATATTTTATCACAGAAAATATTTATAATCACGGAACGCTCTTCTTTCCTTCCATCTTTCCATGAAACCTGTAGTAGGAGATACTGAATAATCTGTAAATTCCATTTTAAGAAAAAATGTTATGGTAAGTAATCCCAAAAGTCACCTCTATATCATCATATTTGTAACATGCAATAAGAGGATAAAACATATAGCTGTTTTCTTTTACCCTTTTCTTCAGAAAAAGGGCTCATACTCATCATAGGGTTTTCAAATCTTTGGGACCGTAAGTGCAGTCAACTGACACATGGAATCAAGCACACATTTTTGCAGAAGGCTGCTGCTAGTCTTGTGACGGTTACTGCTAGTCACGAGGAACAGACGTCTCCGTTAATGATTTTAGTGCTTTTCTAGATATGAGAAGAAGCAAGAATTTGGCCTCGTAATGTCTTCTCCTGAAAATATCTAACTATCTGAAGGTCTGTTCTGCCAGTTTTTCCCAGAGCACAGAGTGCCTCATTCCTGATCGTCACCCTGAACTCCTTTCAGGATGTGTTGAAGGTCAGCGACTGCAGTGGCTAGTGACTTAATTCTTGTAGAGGTAGATGGTAAGTGCCAATTTTGAGTTGGCGGTGCCAGATTCATGTTTCTGTGATAACTTATTACATTCTAACTCATTTAATTGTTTTTATATTGTCATCAAAGACTCTAGTACTATACATAGAAGCAGGTCATTGTTCCTGAAAAAGTAGAATCATAGAGCACGTATGTGGTCTGAGTCCCTAAGTTTTAACTTCTACTTGGTTTACAGTTTATTTATTTCTTATTTATTCACTATATATTTCTTTATTTCTTCTTTTATAGTCTGTTCATCAAAAGATCATATACACACTTAAAATTCTATTATTCCCAGTGCTACTCTGAAAAGACTTAGAGAGATTCGTGTGTGGGAACATATTGATCTCAGAAGCAATTTTTAATTAGGATTAATTCCTCAGTAGTATCTCAATGAAGGCAATTTCTGGAGTCTGGAAAATGTTTTCAAGGCCATATATGTTTTAGTCCAAAAAATGTAGATTCAGAATCTGGTTATAAAAGAAAGTCATTGACTCTAGGAGATAAGGTAAACACACTATACTATTAAGGTACTTCTTGACTTAGTATTGTACATCTGTATCAATCCAGTCAGAGCCATCACTTTTGCTCATTTTTTTTCTCTCTTTACTTCCCTGCTCCTCCACCCTTATCTTTGTTTGAAAGTTGAAGTATAGTCCAGACAACAAAAACTCTTGTGTTCTCAGTACTTAAAATAGCCACCAAGTACCACTGATTTTTAAATTGACCATCTGTATAACATTCAACCTCCTCAACCTAACTCCTTTTTAGGTCTCTTATTCTCTTTGCATCCATCTATTCTAAGATTTGCTACTACATGTTTTATATTAAATGCTATATCTAGGGGAAACAAAAATAACTCCTGTCTACAGAAAAAATTGATTTATTAATGCATATTTAATAAGGAGATAAACTGGCATAGCAGCTCAGGTAGCTTCCATGCAAAAAAAAATTCAAGGTGCAGAACAATGCCTAAAAGTAGTACAAAGAGTTCAACTTTAAAAGGAGTAGAATCTTCTGCGCTTTACCAAGAAACTGCTGCCTCATTTTCCAATCACTACAGACACTTCACATTTGATATTATGTTGTCCCAGAAATCAAGTTTAAAAATTGTTCTAAGCATGTCAAAGACATTATCTAATCTATGGAGGTTATGATTACCAAGAGCAAAATGATGATCAATCAAATAAATACAATGCATTATGACCTAGTTAGGCATAAAAAGTAGTATGGAAATTAACAGAGTATATAGTTTATTTTTCAAAGTAGAAACAAAAGGATAGGCTAGATAAGAACCTTTCATCAAGTTGCCATTTGGGCTGTATTCTTGAAATATTCATAGAAATTCACCAGGAAATGAAAGAGGGATGAATATAGTGGAAAAATCATTTAAGTAGGAAATCTTTTGCTATGTTTAGAAAAAGGTACATGGGGTTTCAGAATAGATTTAAAGGATGAAATTCAGTAGGCAGAATGAAATGAAGACTATTCAATATTATATTATTATAATATTATATTATTATATATTTAATATTATTATTTTATTACATTTCTTCCATTGTACTTGACTTAATGTATGTGAAATTAAATTCAGTAATATATGAGTGTTCTTAGAACAGTGCCTAGCACCCAGAGTTATATAAGTATCATTGCTATCATTATTAGTGTTATTACTCTTATGAGTAATAAACTTCTATTTTTTGGTTCATAATCTTGAAGAATAATCAAAGTGATTAAAAACTATTCAACTTTTAACATAACTAATTCACATTGTCTTTTCTTATTTTGCTAAAGCACTGAAGAATACAGCATTTTTTCATAAAAATTTGAAAAATCTTCCCATTTATTTAAGTTTCTACTGCATATATTCCATATAATGTTTTAACATTTCAGTTTTAAGTGTGTTAAAACTGAATAAGCCATTTGAATATCATCTAGCAGTGGCTATTAAATCAGTTTCAAAAATTCTTTTTGAATGCCATATGGGGAAGGGCAGTGAGAACAGAAATTAAGTATTCAATTAAAAAGACTATGGAAGATGACCCTAATAAAGATGGAAAAGGTATGACCAACACTCTCCTAGGGATGCCTTTGAATTTCCTGCATCACTACAGTCTACAGAATAGAATGTCACTATTTTCTTCTGAGCTTCATGTCATACACAAAGTTACATACCTTCCAGTTACATTAACATAGGTTAAAGGGCAGTCTGCCCATATGCTGCAAAGTTGGTTAAAGAAACTTAAATCAGATTCCTAAGGAGCTGAGCTTGTGTTTTCTTGTTTGTTTGTTTTTTTATCCTAATCTCTTGTCAGCATCTTTTTACAGGAATTTTCCCAGACCATTAGTTTTATGGGTTATTGCCAAGTGGCATATTTCCTCTCTACCATCTGGGAATATCTGAAAACAGGACAAGTGCAGGTTTACAGCATGAATTTGAATAAACATATATTATATAACTCGTATATCCAAATGAGAGATCGTACTTTAAGCATTCCTGGGATGATTTTCCACAACATTTGACGTTATGGAGAGAGCTCCTTCTTCATGTAAGGTCAGTAATATTCCAGCTATCCCAGACCCCCAGAATTTTCTGGCCAGGCTTTCTACCAAACCTAACATGGGGTATTTTTAATGGCATTTACTGTTCACTTCTCCCTCAGTGCTTACACATTGCACTTGATAAATAAGGTGACAAAGCAAAAACAGAAAGACAAAATTCCTACTAATTGCCTCATTTTCTCAATTTCTCTCCGTTTCTCATTCTCTGACTCTCTCTTATTCCTGAATTCTACTCCTTCTCCATAGTTTTCATATCCTGCTCTACTTTAGCCTTACAGAAACCAATTGTCTTCTGAGATATCTAAATCCACCCAAATTCATTGGTTATATTATATTATGGAGAATACCCACTTTTTGATTTCAATCAAATATAATGGAATTTATTTTCAGTTCCAGTTGGTCAATATTTTTCTCTAATTTTCTGCACTGAGGTCTGTAACTCTTTTTGTTACTTCTAGAACTCTTTAGAAGTCTTAACTCTCCAACTAAGCCACATCTCTCATTTCATTGAAAGAGTCCCAAAACTCATGCCTCTCTTAAGTCATCTCGTAGCTGTTGAGCTATACATTGTTCATCATGCAATTTGAGAGAAAACCAAATCCAAGAATCACTTACATATTTCCATCATCATCATCATCGTCATCATCACTTCTAACATTCATTAAGAAATTACAAGGCAAATATGATATGAAACACTCATTAAGATTTAAATGAGGAAGGGGTTACTATTATGCTCATTTTACAGATGTGAAAACTGAAACTTACTTAAGTAACTGTGCAAGGACAGACATCTAACAAAAGGCTTAGCCACAATGTGTATTCAGTCCTACATGGCACCAATATTTGAGCTCTAACAATTACATGATATGGCTTTAGGTTGTGGTTGTTTTATTTTTTTTAAATGATAGATACATTATTTTGATTCATACACATGTTGGCTAATCTACAGTAGACATACTTTTTTTTTCTCTGAAAGTTTTAACACTATAAGCTGTATTAGGAAAGATGACCTCATAGAACCTGAACACAAGATTTATATGAAAGTCACTGTAAACATCCACTGCTCTGGAGGAATTAAATGAACTGAAACAACTTTTTATTTGGGGTTCAAAAAGCAAAACACAGTCTATCTATTTTTAAATCATGTTTTATACATTTAAATTGTTCTTAGATATTAGAAAATAATGGACAAAAATATCTTCCCAGACAAGTGTCCTTTCAACCACTTGAATAATTAGTTGGTTATTTAGTATTACAAGTCTTAAAAGTTTTAGAAATACCTTTAGGAGGAAAATCCTCAATAAGTGAAATATACATGCTTCATTCTGAGGAGAAATAAAACTCTAATGCAAAAGAAAAGAAAACAGCACATTTATCATGGAAATTGCTTAATTGTTCTGGAAATATTGTCTCCTAGAAAAACATGGTGAATTTCTTAAATACACACTGTACACACTGTATACTACATAATAAACCTTAGTTTGCCTTAAAGTATATAACAGTGATTTCATAATTATTTCTTTTAATTATAAGAGCAAAATAGTGCATGGATTATTTAATGTCACAGAATTAAAAACTAGACAGTGTTCCGTGTCTCAAACCCTTTTAAAAAATCTTTATCCTCTTTTGTTCTCTGACAACAAGCATGTTAGGCAGCGGCCACGAACTGGACTTTGCAACATGGCAGTAACTATTTTAAATCCTTTGTGTCTATTATTTTACAACAAGCCTGCACAGTAGGTATTTTACGATTGAGGAAAGTAAGGCTCAGACAAATTAAGTAGTGAGTCTGGGGTTACTCCATTTCTCTATCATCAAAAGGCCTATCCTCCAAACCACTTAAGCATTTCCTCTGTGTGATCAGTAGGAAGCCACCCCTTTGCTCAGAACATAATGAACTGTCTATAGAAGCAAGCAAGAAATCATGCCCGTTTTTTCCCACAAAGATAACTTCAGAAATTTTGTCAGTGTAAACATTTTCCTTCTTTTTTTTCTTACAGTATGGTAAATCTATGTCTCATGATACTCAGTCTGAATACTCTTATGATTCCAAATATAACTCAGGTTATACACACACACACACACACACACACACACACACACATATATATATATAAAGGGAACATGGGGATGAAATATTTTCTCTGCCCCTGCTGCTTGAACAGCTTTAAAGTTACAGGAACCATTATTAACCCAGACAATTACGTCCAACCTATCTTCTATTTTCCTGCATTCCTAGCAGAATTTTTATCTTTTCACTGAAGCACTGCATTACTGATGATTATATAATTTAAGAAAACAGCAAAAACTCCTGTTGACGGAACACTGTAATTAATTAGGCCTTAAACATCAAGCTTTTACTCTGATGACAACATAGGGTCTTTTATTGAGGTATATTTGCATTTCCAAATATGTTGTCACTATTCATAATTTATGAACAGAGTAAACTTATGATTTAGCACTAAGCTAACTCTAAAAGCTAAGAATATTATATATATTCATAAAATGAGAAGATCAACTGACATGTTCCTAAGATCTTTAAAAAGCTGATGAGATACAATGAATATGAATTTTGGGGGTAGGAAATGAGAGTGGATCCATCACTGTAAAATCTCTTTTGCTAAATCCAAACTGAGCTTGGCAAAATAAGGCAAAAAAGTTAAACATTTCTCTCTAATATAATCCTTTCCTACATTATTAAAGTATCAAAAATGACTGTACTAGTTGATAACACTTGGACCCCAAACACAATACTTTTCAGAAAGGAAAAATTGCAATCCACATTTATTTAATAAAATGAGACAGAAGGCAAATTCGATGTTTATATATCATATCGTATTTGAGATATTTAACATAATTTACATATTCTCCATCATATAATATGGTGATTATTTGACTCCTACATAGAGCAATCTAATGCTCAGTAAGTAGTCCTGTATGCCAGTGAGAATGAGTTTTTGATTATAACAGGGTTAGAATGGCAAGAGATCTTGGACGTTATTTTACCTGAATTCTTCATTTTACTCCTTAGAAAGCTGAGACCAAGTGGTTTTGTCCAAGTGGGAACTGTGTTCAAACAAGGCATTCAAGGCTTGGTCTCAGTGAGATCAACTTAAAAGAGAGGGCACTGATACAAACTGGGTCATATCTCATACCCACTAAAATTCTTTCAAAAGAGAAGAGTTTGGGTTGAAAATACAGGGAAATAAAAAACAGTACAACTAATTGATCATCAAAAACTATGCATTTCATTAGGTCCCATTTGTTTATTTATTTTTTATTTTCCTTACTCTAGGAGGTGGGTCCAAAAAGATATTGCTGCAATTTATACCAAAGAGTGTTCTGCCGGGCTTCCCTGGTGGCGCAGTGGTTGAGAGTCCACCTGCCGATGCAGGGGACACGGATTCGTGCCCCGGTCCGGGAGGATCCCACATGCCGCGGAGCGGCTGGGCCCGTGAGCCATGGCCGCTGAGCCTGCGCGTCCGGAGCCTGTGCTCCGCAACGGGAGAGGCCACAACAGTGAGATGCCCGCGTACCGCAAAAAAAAAAAAAAAAAGAAAAAAAAAGAGTCTTCTGCCTATGTTTTCTTCTAAAGAGTTTAATAGTGTCTGTTCTTACATTTAGGTCTTTTAACCATTTTTTTTTTTTTTTTTTTTTTGCGGTACGCGGGCCTCTCACCGCTGTGGCCTCTCCCGTCGCGGAGCACAGGCTCCGGACGCGCAGGCTCTGCACGCGCAGGCTCAGCGGCCATGGCTCACGGGCCCAGCCGCTCTGCGGCAAGTGGGATCCTCCCGGACCAGGGCACGAACCCGCGTCCCCTGCATCGGCAGGCGGACTCCCAACCACTGCGCCACCAGGGAAGCCCTTTTAACCATTTTGAGTTGATTTTTGTGTATGGTGTTAGGGAGTGTTCTAGTTTCATTCTTTTACATGGAGCTGTCCAGTTTTCCCAGCACCACTTACTGAAGAGGCTGTCTTTTTTCCATTGTATATTCTTGCCTCCTTTGTCATAGATTAGGTCACATAGGTGCATGGGTTTATCTTGGGCTTTCTACCCTGTTCCATTGATCTAGATTTCTGTTTTTGTGCCAGTACCATACTGTCTTGATTGCTGTAGCTTTGTAGTATAGAAGCTTTTGCACAGCAAAGGAAACCATAAACTAGACAAAAAGACAGCCCTCAGAATGGGAGAAAATATGTGCAAATGAAGCAACTGACAAAGGATTAATCTCTAAAATATACAAACAGCTCACATGCAGCTCAGTATCAGAAAAACAAACAACCCAATCAAAAAATGGGTGTAAGATCTAAATAGACATTTCTCCAAAGAAGACATACAGATGGCCAAGAGGCACATGAAAAGATGCTCAACGTCACTAATTATTAGAGAAATGCAAGTCAAAACTACAATGAGGTATCACCTCACACTGGTCAGAATGGCCATCATCAAAAAATCTACAAACAATAAATGCTGGAGAGGGTGTGGAGAAAAGGGAACCCTCTTGCACTGTTGGTGGGAATGTAAATTGATATAACCAGTATGAAGAATAGTATGGAGGTTCCTTAAAAATCTAAAAATAGAATTGCCATATAACCCAGCAATCCCACTACTGGGCATATACCCTGAGAAAGCCATAATTCAAAGAGTCATGTACCACAATGTTCATTGCAGCACTATTTACAATAGCCAGGACATGGAAGCAACCTAAATGTCCATCAAAAGAGGAATGGATAAAGAAGATGTGGTAAATATATACTATGAAATATTACTCAGCCATTAAAAGGAACGAAATTGGGTCATTTGTAGAGATGTGGATGGACCTAGAGACTGTCATACAGAGTGAAGTCAGAAAGAGAAAAATAAATATTGTATACTAACTCATACATGTGGAATCTTAAAAAATGGATAGATGATCTTATTTGCAAAGCAGAAATAGAGACACAGACATAGAGAACAAACATATGGATATCAAGGGGGAAGGGGGGATGGGATGAATTGGGAGATGGGGATTGCCATATATACACTACTGATATTATGTATAAAATAGATAACTAATGAGAACCTACTGTATAACACAGGGAACTCTATTCAGTGCTCTGTGGTGACCTAAATGGGAAGGAAATCCAAAAAAGAGGGTATATATGTATATGTATAGCTGATTCACTTTGCTGTATGGTAGAAATTAACATGACATTGTAAAGCAACTATACTCCAATAAAAAAAAATACTATGTACTTCAATTTAGCAATTGATCTCATATCATACATAGCCCATGTATCCATCAGGGTTCTACCATCTACCACAGAAACAGACTGTCTCTCTCTCTCTCTCTCTTTCTCTCTCTCTGCAGTAGGTCCCCAACATAGGAACAAGTTCCATTCCAAGAGCATGTTCGTAATTCCAATTTGTTCATAAGTCTAACTAAATTAGCCTAGGTACCCAACTAACACAATTGGCTGTATAGTACTGTACTATAATAGGTTTATAATACTTTTCACACAAATAATATGTACATAAAAAACAAACACAAAAAATAAAGAAAACATTTTAAACTTACAGTACAGTACCTTGAAAAGTACAGTAGTAGAGTACAACTGCTGGCATACAGGGGCTGGTACGCATGTTTGCGTCTTTGAAAGTTCGCAACTTGAAGTTTTGTATGTAGGGGACTTACCTTATATGGCTACAGAGGGCTGATGGTATTCATTGTACTGTGCCATTTATATAATGGACTTGAGTATCTCTGGATTTTGGTACATGACCCCTGAAGGTTGCTTGCTAATAGCATTGATAACATTGATGATGGTAAATTCTTTGTAGAGGCATCTGAGTAGAACATCACAGTATCCACAACACTGATATAAAGTAAAGAAGGTCAGAAGAAAGACACATTTAAGGGGTAGAAGTTCAGGTGATGTGGGGAAGAAGTGATGGGTATGAGGAAATGAAGTATTATGTTTTACCTATGTTAGACTGAAATGGCTATTTGATATAAAAATTTGAATGGCGAGTAACTATAAATGGAGAAATACATTTGGGTTACTAACCTATAGATAGAATTAAACTCAATGGGGAAAGATTAAAATAGGATATAATTTAACTTTCAGTTTTTTGGATTGGGGTTGGTTTGGGGATTTGGATTGGAAGTACTGGAAAATAATTCCCTTGAGTGTGACTTTTCTCTGTTTTATTTATTTCCATATTTCTAGTACCTGGAAAAAGGTCTGGCATTTACTTCTTAGTGATTAAATATTTATTGAATGAATAGAGACTTTGAAATTATATAGCTAATATGAATTAGTTTGGTAATATTTTGTTTTCTTTTATCCAAATATTAGTCATATATCCTCAGAAGCTCTGGTTTGAGAAATATTATTTAGAATATATAACCTTCATTACCCTCAAATTGTCAAGGTATATTTTTTAAGAAGGTTTCATTTACATGCTTATTTCTTCTGATATAGCTAATAAGAAAAATAAATATTCATTCCTTCAATGAACATTTATATGGAACCTATTATATGCAAAAATGAGTCAGGCTAGGCTAAGGTATGGTTCAATAGCAAAATAATACAAATACATTGACCTCCCTTTGGAGTCAGGCTGATGGAATACCCATTATCTCAAAATTTATAAGTCGACATGGTTGAGAAAAAAGAGAGAACTGGATAGCTTGCAATTAAATATTTTAACCCTGAAATCATTACATTAACAAGTACTGGGTAATCTGATGGAGGATTAAAATAAAAAAATATGGACCAAAGATGAGTCAACCCAATTTTCCCAGCCAAAATCTCAGACATACATGTGAACCAAGAGAAAAACAGCAGGGGCTTCCCTGGTGGTGCAGTGGTTAAGAGTCCACCGCCAATGCAGGGGACACGGGTTCGAGCCCAGGTCCCGGAAGATCCCACATGCCATGGGGCAACTAAGCCCGTGCGCCACAACTACTGAGCCTGCACTCTACAGCCCATGAGCCACAACTACTGAGCCCATGCGCCACAACTACTGAAGCCCACGTGCCTAAAGCCCGCGCTCCAAAACACAATATCCTGGAAGAGAAAGCAGACCTCCATATGGTTATACCAGGCAGAACACAGAAGAGCAGATCCCACGTGACCTACTGATATCACCTGGCAGCGGAATTGTAGTACAACACCAGCATCCATGGGGTGAGGAAAGGGTGAGTGTTGGGTGGAAGATCTACTTCCTTCATGGATTAATGAAATTGCATGAATAAGTGTGGTTTTTCCTTTGGGCTTTGGCTGAAGTGGGGCAGATATTGCCAAAACATTTTGTTGTTGTGTTTTCAGGCTACTCTTTTCCTGGTCCTTTAGCTAGAGGTATCAGGTTCTTCTTGGAGCTATTTTTTGTGCATACCTGTTGATGGTTCCAGGTTGTAGCTTTCTGCTGCACTCTGTCCAGATTATATAGGAGGCAGTAAGAAGACCCAGAGAACTAACTGGATTTTGTTTTACAAGTGATGAGGTTCCTAGGTGGGCCACCTTTTTTCTTTTTTTTAACCACCTTTCAGAGTCTTCCTTGTTTGATTAGGTTGAAGGTTTTTATTGTAACTGGGAGGACCTGGGAGGAAAGGGGCTACTCTCTTATATTAGAACAAGGAGTTAAGGGTCAGTTTTAAGTCTTGTTGGTGAAAAAGGGCATCATGTGAAGATCTGTCCTTTACTGTGAGTATCCTGTGTGGAAAGGCATTCCAAATATGAACGAAGCCTGGAAGGATTGAAAGTGCAGAACTAAGGAATGATGAATAATCTGGGGAAGATTGTAGCAGATACTGCAGGACTCCACAAATAATCCCTCACAGAGCTCTGCAAACTGACACCAGCAAAATGGAACTACCGGAGATTTAATGCTGGAAGCAGCCCTCAGCCAATGATGTAGTAAGAGGTGGTATGTAAATACCTCAGCTTTCTCACTCACAGTTGGGATAACTGATGAAATTTGTTTCCACTAGTTTTAGAGAGAGCTCTAAAGGTACTAGTCTCATTTCCCACAGTGCACAATGATTATTTGATTAGAAATTTCATGTAGCACCCTCTTCCACCCCCAGCCTCACTCTGCATTTTAGAAGATTTGCAAATATATGCCATAACTCCATGATGCCAGGAAAACTCTATCTGCAAAACTTTTCACACTGAAATTAAATGCTAGAATATCCATTTACTCTCTTGCTCCACACACAGAAAATAATTATAACACATATGAAAATTTTAAATTTCAATACATATTTACTTTGAAGCATTTTTTCATCCTTTGAAACATCCGAAGGAAACCTGGGGAGTAATAAAGGCAAAGCTGGGAATCCTTGGCTTGAAGAATAATATTTTCTTATAATCAGTCATTTCTGTTACAAAAGTTATATGATATTCAACTGATAGTAAGGTCATTTAGTACATCTCTGCATATGTCTACCCAGATCTAACTTGAGTAACTCAGATAGCCACTCCTTTATAAAAATATCACTGAGGTTTCTTTCTTCTCAAATATACAAACAACAAATAGTTGAAATGGCCTAAAATGTAATAGTCCTGTGATGTAAACCCCATATTTGCATATTTATTGTTTGAACCAGAATTTAAATCTTGTGTGGATCTTAATCCTTTATTCACTCTTTTACAATGTGATGGATAAAGCTAAAGGATGGGTTTGAAGACAAGCTTTACCACCTCAGGATCCCATGATAATAGGCACATTATTTCATTATTATAAGCCTCAGCTTCTTCATCTTTTTTTTTAAAGTATATTCAGCAAACTTTATTGACAAAGTAATTTTTTGCTTTTATTGAGGTATAATTGCCATATAACATTATATTAGTCTCAGGTGTACAACATAATGATTCAATATTGTGAAATGATCCTCATAATATGTCTAGTTAAAATCCATCACCATCAATAGTAACAAAAATCTTTTTCTTGTGATGAGGCCTTTTAAGATTTCTCTTAGCACCTTCCAAGTATGCAGTACAATATGATTAACTATAGTCACCATCTCAGCTTCTTCATCTTTAAAGCAAGAATGGTAAGCTTTTCCGGCCTGCCTCAGAGAAGAGTTATAAAGAGTAAGTGAGATAGTTTATATGAGTATATTTTCTAGGATATAAAGGGTTTCCACAGAACTCATTCTTATTATCATCAATATTAAATTCACTATTAAGATGGTCAGCTAGAATATTTAAGTCATCCCCCAGGCTCATTGTTTTCTATCTGAATTCAATCTCAACTTGTCAAAATGTTACCCACAACCTTCAAAACAACGATTTGTGAAATTATTAGTTTGATTACTGTAACATATAAATCTAGAAAATCTAAATGGTAGATTTAAGTCCCATGATGACTGTGAAATTACAGAGATTCTGGTGAAAACAGTGAAATCACCAACTTAGATAAGGCAAAGTCTTCCAGTGCCACTGTGTTTATGTTTGTCTGTATTCCTTCAATATATTTTTAAGTTTTGAAGAGTTTGTTCTAACCACATGCCTATAAGAAAGTTATAAATATTAACAGATGCAACACACAGCAAGGAGAAACTTTGTATTATGTAATAATTTTCATGTTTTTCATTGAAATACTCATATCGGCATAGGACAGTGAATGTATAACCCCCCTGAGATCAAGTGCCTTAGCCTGAAGCAAACCAGATATAAGAACAAACATTCTTTGAAGTCGCTTTTTTCATATTAAAAAAATTCACATATTTTTGCACTCTGCTCCATAATATATCTTTGCTTATTTTAATATGAAAGTAATATGTTTTTCTAAAATCTTCAAAGTTGATGTTCCAAGACTTAATTATCAGAGCAGTCAAGCTCCAAAGAATGTTAAACCTTGAAGCAAAGGAGATGTGATCTACCAAGGTCAAAATTCAGATTAGAGAAGAAGAGGAACCTGACAAACAGGATGAAGGTATCTGCACTGATGCACCCTGGATTCCCTGTGCTGCAGAAATATCCCGCTTATCCCTATAAAAAGCTGATATGTCCTCCTTGCTTAGAGATAATGCACACAAAACAGGTTCCCTCCATCTCAGGTTATTTCCTCAGCATGTCTCCTGGAAAAAAGACTTGTAATGAGGGCTAAGTCAAAACATACCCTAGTTGAAGATATGCTGAACCTAATAAAAGAGAGAATTATTATACCACAAAAGAGGTGCAAGACCCAGCTGGCATATACTAGGCAGAGCTAGGGAAGTATGTGTGTAATTGGGTTCTGAGAGTGCTTGATAAAGTGAGGTGGAAATAAAGTTGTATATGGAAGAGCTTACTGATTTGTAAGCACTCTTCTTGGTTACAGGAATTAATATCCTGGCAAGGAACCTAGGTGATGGTGTGAGCTTACTAGTAGGATGGCTTCTAAAAGTGTGAAAACAAGATATGGTCCATATTAATCTGGAGGAACAAATGGAGGAAGAAGTGATTAAAAGGCTCAGAAAAGTGAATGTTATGTAAGGCCAGAAAATGAAACATGATTATTTTCTATAGGAAGGAAAAGAATATGAACTGTTTTCCAAGGCCATAAAGAATACACAGTTGCTAGAGGCACCAGATCACTCAAGTGAGTGGTGCTTCAATGTATGCCAGGGCTAACAGTGCTAGAGGCTGTTAGGAAACTCACAGATAGTAATGGCAATGAAGGGATCTTAAAACAATCAAGTCATGGTGGTAAATACTGTACTTGGTAGCAAGTAGCTGTATACAATTAGTATAATGAGTGGTAAGAGGGCAGCCAGGCAAGTCTGACCTACAGAAAATATGTTGATGTTTAATAGAACATAATGTCCTTCCGGGCAGAAGAGATGAGCAACCAGCAAAGATACTACTTAACTTATACCATGAAAAGAAATCAAGAATGGATAATCAAGAGTTTGATAACAGTTACCCTAATTAAAATAAAAAAGCCATGTTTCCATGCCAAATTTCTGAAAAGGAAATAATTTTTAGATCTAGAAACCCACGAACCAAGTAGAGGTGGGTGCGCCCTGGAAAAAGGTCACTATAACACATCAGTAAGTATACAAAATCATAATCCCTACAATCCTACAACAGAAGGACATATTACCATTTATTAAGGTAACTATGCACTGGAAGAAAAAGAAACATTTCAAGGACTATTGAACTCAGAGTGCAAGCTGACATTGACATCAAGACCACTGTTACTTACGGCACTATGATTACTCTGAGATTTCTGACTTGACTCCTAACAAGTGTTTCTGCCACTGCTCTTATCCCCATAAAATCCATTTTTCTAAAATCAGATTTTTTTTCTTTCATATGAATCAGATTGTGTTAGTCTTCTGCTTAAAATCTTCCATTGCTTTTACTTTTTTTCTTAACAGCCCATTTCCAAAGTTCTTAATTCTTTCTTATAGATCTGAATGTCCTACTGGAATAATTTTCCTTCAGGCTGAGGAATTTTCTTCAGCATTTCTTTTAGTTAGGAATGGCTGTGATTAATTCTCTCAGCTTTGATTTATCTAAAAATATATTTGCTTCACATTCATTCATAAACAAAATTTTTAGTAGATATAGAATGAGAATTCTGTGTTGATTATTTTTTAACATGCACTATAAAGATATTAATTCACTATATTATGGAGCCCATATTTTGTAATGAGAAATCAGCAATCATTCTAATTATTGCCATATTTCCCCACCCATGTAATTTGTTATTTTTACCTTCACTGCTTTCACGATTTTCCATTACTGTAGTTGCGCTTTCAGCTGTTTCACCACGATGTCCCTAGAAATGTTTCTTTTCTTATCTATTCTTATTTAGGTTAATTGAAGTTTTTAAATCCTTAGAATTACATATTTCAAAAAATTGGTAAAATTTTGATAGTTATTTCTTTAAATATTTTTTCACCCCAGTTCCTCCCTCTTTTCCTTATAGGTGATGTTAAAACTCGACTTTATCTCAAATTTCCCTAAAGATCTGTATATTTTATTTTCAGTCTTTTTCTTTCTTTTTTTTTCAGAATAGATAATTTCCCTTTATCTATTTTCAACTTTACTGCTTCCTTTCTCATCTCCATTCTGTTGTTAAGTTTAGGGAATTTAAAATTTCAGATATTGTAGTTTTCAGTTCTAAAATTTATACTTGGCTCTTCTTTTTTAATAGATCTCATTTCTCTGTTGATATTTCATGTATAATCATTCATTATTACCATATTTTTCATTCCATCATTGAATATAGTTATAATAGATGTTTGATATTCTTTTTTTCTCAATTAAATATTTGTCTCAAATCAGGGTTGGTCTATATGGATTTTCTTTTCTTTTGAGAATGGGTCATATTGTCCTAATTATCCTTTTACTGAATAATTTTGGATTGTATCTCAGATATTTTATATATTATATTCTGAATGTCTAGATTCTATTTTCTTCCTCTGAAGAATGTTGTTTTTTGTTTCTTTGTTTCTTTGTTTTCAGGCTTTAAGTTGGTTGGACTCAAACTGCAAGGTCTGTCTCTTGGGTAGCAGTTCAAATTTCCTCTCAGTTCTTTTATCCTTTACTGGGATGCCTTGACTCTAACCTGTGCATGTGTAATTTAGGTGTCAGTCAGCTATTTAGGCATAGTTTACACACAAAATTCATGATAACCCATCTTCCTTGCTTCACGGTTCTCTAGTGTCTGAAGTACTACCATAAATTTTCAGCTGCTGTAGCTCTCTCAGACTCTGTCTTCTGATTTTCTAAAGCCGGGAAGATGGCAAATTTTTAGACACTCTGTATGTGCTGAATATGTCCTGCCCTCAGGCCAGAAACAGTAAAATGGAAAGCCCACCCTGTCCCGTTCCCTCTTCTAAGTCTTGACATCCTTCCAGAATCTGCCTGCATTTCTGCACACTGAATGCCTTCAGATATTTGTGCTTTTTGCTTTTTAATATTTTGTGCAGAGTTGAGAGTTGTTCTACAAGAGGGTCAATCCAAGATGAACTTATTTTATGATAGAATGTTGCACTCTCAACCAATGCAATTCAGTTAAAACCCAGATCCCTTTCAATGACGTTTGACTACCAAAATCTAGCTCCTATTTAACCCCTATACCACATTTTCTTTCATTTTTCCGTTTGCTCGAAACTTACCGACTACACCAGTAAGTTTTACCATAAACATTACAAGCTAGCTCCTCTCAGAAAATCTTTTTTCTTGCTTTTCTTCTGCCTGGGATTTCTGATCCTAACTCTTCACTTACATGGCTGTTCATTTTCATTAAATTAACATTTTATATGTCACTTCTCTGAGAAGCCTTACATGATCATTCAATCTCAAGAAGGGTTTTGTCACAATCACTCTGTTCCTGTTACATAGTTTCATTTTTCTCTTATCATATATTACCATTTTAATTCATTTAATAAATTTATTCATATTTTATAACATTCCTTCCCCATCTATAATTTAAGCCAGAGATCAGCATTTCAACTATTTTGCTTACTGGATCCCAACAGCAGAAAATAGTGCTTTGACACACAGAATGTATTTAATAAATAATTTATAAGTTTTGGGGGACATTAGGTAAATAAAAGCATTTTTTAAGGACATCATAAATGTGATTTTGTCTACTAAAAATTTAATACATGTAAATGTATATACATTATTCCTCTGGAATTTTACTCGGATATGCTTGAGTAAAACTACCCAATGTCCTCTATTACAAGAAAATTTATACATATTTTTCTTTCCTCAAGGCCTCAAGGACTTTTGTGAAGTCCCATTCCAATTAATTTAATTAAGAAACAAAGAAGGAAAGCAAGAAGAGTTCTATGGGTGTCAAAGACCAGACTGGAGCAAATTTAATCAAATTTGAACAAATGACACTCTTAAACCCAAAATGGGTATAGGAATCACACATAATAAACTTACTAGAAAGAACTTCTGGATAATATATTTTAGATGATAGTTTATAATTTTTTAATTGTATAATCATTGTGCTTCTTTCAGCCTGGACAGATAGGCAAAATGTTCTGCATTTATTTTACGACAAGTGATTATTTTGTACAGGATGTTTATTGATTAGTCTGGAATCCAGCAGTGGGTGACAAAGCTCATCTCATTTCTTTCCTCTCCTTCCATCTTATTTACTAATTTACATATAGATGGTCTTGTGTCAGACAAATTCTTATTTGAATCTGAATTGTGCTGAGACCAGAAATATTTGCAAATGTTTCTGGACATATCATCAAGCATCTTGTTAATTTGTACCTTCCAAATTTATACACATACAGACATTCCAAATACTGTCCTCAGCTCAAGCAAGATGCCAGAATTACTCTATAAAAGGGGTTTGTCAAAAGATCTATGTGAGGGTCTAAAACTGTTAAAAAACCTGCAGGGTTTTTCTGCATTTAAAAATTTCCATTTCATTATACACTAATCTTATGCATACATTACTTTAAGAGGAATTATACTTACATTAAAAATAAATTATTTAACTTTTCTAAAGACATGAGGAAATCTTCCTCATTTAGAAATGGTACTTCTTGAAAATTTAGATAGAAAAAATCAAACTGGGTACTTAAACTGTAGGTAATAATTTCTTATGCATTTTCTTAACTGGAATTCTACATAATTAAGGTCTCCTCATAGCTTGGTATACTCTTCTGAAAAAAGATTTCTCTCTCTCTTTCAAAGAGATGCTATATGAATGTCTAATTGCTTATTTCGGTTTTTATCTTGTCAATGGTATATCTTCAGTTAAATGTATAAATCTTAATTTCAAGTTTCTGTGAAATAATGAAAGGCACTTTTTAAAGTTGGTTATTAACAGTCATTCTTTTTTTAAGCAAATTCACCAAATGAAATTCCAGTTTTACACAAGAGATGTATTTATAGATTTGCTAATATTTTGTCGAGGATATTTGCATCTATGTTCATCAGTGATATTGGCCTGTAATTTTTTTTAGTGATATCTTTGTCTGGTTTTGGTACCAGGCTGATGCTGGCCTCGTAATATAAGCTTGGGAGCATTTCTACCTCTGCAATTTTTTTTTTGGGGGGAATAGTTTGAGAAGGATAGATGTTACCTGCTCTCTAAATGTTTGGTACAATTCACATGCAAAGCCATCTGGTCCTGGGCTTTTGTTTGTTGGGAGGGTTTTTTTTTTTATTACCTATTCAATTCATTACTGTCAATTGGTCTGTTCATATTTTCTATTTCTTCCTTCTTCGGTCTTGGGAGATGGTACATTTCCAGGAATTTGTCCATTTCTTATAGGTTGTCTGTTTCATTGGCTGACCACCATGGGTTTAAAGGTAGATGTGGCTGGCCCCCAGTCTGGCTGATTTCCGGGCCACGCATTGCCTTGGGTCTTGGAATGTGTGAGATTTTGTGTGTGCCCTCTAAGAGTGGAATCTCTATTTCCTACAGCCCTCTGGCTCTTCTGAAAGTATGCCCCACTGGCCTTCAAAGCCAAATTTTCTGGGGGCTCATCTTCCCTGTGCATTCCTCCCAGGGCTGGGGAGACCAATGTGGGTCTCAGACCCCTCCCTCTTTGGGGAGAACCTCTATAATTGTAATTATCCTCCTATTTATGGATCTCCCACCTGGGAGTATGGGTCTTGACTGTACTGTGTCTTCATCCCTCCTACACATCTTTTTGTGGTTCCTTCTTTATATCTTTAGCTGTAGACAATCTTTTCTGCTGGTCTTCAGGTCTTCTCATACATACTTGCTCTGTAAATGGTTGTAATTTTGGTGTGCTCCTGAAAGGAGGTGAACTCAAGGTCTTTCTACTCTGCCATGTTGGCTACTCCTCCCATTAGTCATTACTCTTGAGGAAACTTTTTTTTTTTTTTTGCTGCATCAGGTCTTTAGTTGTGACACGTGGGATCTTCGATGTGGCATGCAGGATAATTCATAGCAGTGTGAGGGCTCTTCACTGCAGTGCGGGCTTCTCTCTAGTTGTGGAGTGCGGGTTTTTTCTCTCTCTGGTTGTGGTGCATGGGCTCCAGAGTGCGTGGGCTCTCTCATTGAGGCATGCGGCTTCAGTAGCTGTGGCGCACATGTGGGATCTTAGTTCCCCGACCAGAGATTGAACCCACGCCCCCTGCATTGAAGGATGGATTCAAGGATCACCAGGGAAGTCCCTCTTGAGGAAACTTTAAAGATTATTAAATGATGCCATAACATTTTTTACAATCTAACTTATTCCTCAATTACCTTGATTTTAATATTTACACTGAAAAAGAGGCAAAGTATTCCTGTCTTATAAATAACTTATAAATGTACTTCAGTACATTTTCACTTTTTTATTGGTACTATTGCACAATATTTAATTAAGAAGATATTTGTAAGCTACATGTATCTGAAAGAGAATAGTAAAAAAAAAATAGTGTAGTTTTGGATAATTAAGTACATATATCATGTGAGTGCTGATTTTAAATTTTTTCAAGAAATAGCCTATTCTATGACACATTTTTAGAACTAAAATAGGCTGATAATTAGATGCATTTAAATTAGTTTAGGAAACACTAACTGGTCTCCCAGTCAAAAAATGGCAAACTGAGTACATATTGCAAGCACTTATTCCAAGGGTTCCATTCAAAGGAAAACAAACAAACAAACAAACAAACAAACATAGATTAGTTGATTTGAAAAAGTAAGAATAAAATCATAACAGCAAAGAGAAAATATCAGGGACATTCTCAGGGTTGTCCTCTGGATGTATGGGAAGTCAGGAAAGCATTTTTTGGTAGGACCCTTGTCTATATAAACAGTTTGATTTGACAGTGTATTATAAAATTCATTGGTCCATGTGAGATATATTGATTTTCCAATAAAAAATTATAATAATCGATAGAGAAGAGGTGCTAGCTCATGTGTTTTATTGTCCAATCACATGAAGATTTTCCATAGTGTCCAGGTACCATCATGTTACTCTTCATGTCCAGGAACCCATTTTTTTGTGTCCTTTATTTTTTTTTATTTATTTATTTTTTTGCAGTACACGGGCCTCGCACTGTTGTGGCCTCTCCCATTGCGGAGCACAGGCTTCGGACGTGCAGGCTCAGCGGCCATGACTCACGGGCCCAGCTGTTCCGCGGCATGTGGGATCTTCCCGGACCGGGGCACGAACCCGTGTCCCCTGCATCAGCAGGCGGACTCTCAACCACTGCACCACCAGGGAAGCCCTGTGTCCTTTATTTTTAAATTAACTGATGCTGGGTAATTTCATATCTCCCAACACTTAAGGTGTTGCGTTAAACAACATCAATCCAAATTCATACATTCAGGCCCTAACCTCTAGTACCTCAGAATATAACCTTATTTGGAAATAGGGCTGGTGCAGATGTAATGAGTTAAGTTTAAGATGAGATCATACTGGAGTAGGGTAGATCCCTAATGCAATATTACTGGTGTCCTTATAAAAAGGGGAATTTTGGACACAGAAGTGTACACAGGAAGGACACCATGTAAAGACTGGACTTATCCTGCCACAAGCCATGAAACTGTGAGAAACTATGAGATAGACCTGGAAGAGATCCTTCCCTAACACCTTGAAAGGAAGCATGTCTCTGCTAATACCTTGATCTCAGACTTCTGGCCTCCAGAACTGTAAGACAATACATTTTTGTTGTCTAGGCCACTTAGTTTGTGGTATTTTGTCATGGTAGCCCTAGAAAACTAATATACCTGAGAAGAAGGTAGCCACGTGGTATTACCTGCAATACCATGGCTCTTCAGAGATAATGTTTATGAAAACAATAAAGTTCTTCAGCTTCTGCTGTTCTCTAATACCATTTATTTATTGCTTTTTACATCATTCCTTGCAATGCTGCATCTTTCTTCACGCTTCTGGTAAATACTGGTTTCCAATGTTCTCACAAAGGTTGCTGTGCTTTGCTGATAATGACTATGAATGAAAGCCCTGGCCTGTTATGCAGGAAAATGTGAGCAATAATTCATTTTCTATTCATGTTGAATTTTCTGTTCAGAATTTTATAGGGCAAAGGTAGAGCAACACATCTTCCTAGATCTTCATGAAGTCTCTAGGCCAGAATCACCACATTATTGAATGTGATCTCTTTCATCGTTGATTGCGCACCTGCCTTCCACACATCATTACCAGTGTGGAGGACACTCAAAGAATCCATTGATGAAGTAATAGGAGTGGTTTTGTTTGCCAAAGTTCTACTTGTCTGTCCCTCCTTTGCATGTCTTAAGATTCTTCCAGTAGGGCAAAACATTTCACATGTATCAGAGGCAAGAGAGAACATTAATTGGAATGGCCGATTGGCACTGCAGAGCAAAGGTCTCCAAAGTCCTATTGAGGACAAAGGAGAAGTCATCCTTGGATGACTGCCTGACATGTGATGTGGAGCTTACAAGGGCTAAAAGATGACTGCTGCCATCACCGAGGTGATGGTGAGAACATGGATGGATGAAAACCCAGATATAGGTCCATGTGTGGGGAAATCAGTGATGTACCACTGATATCCCAGAGCCCTGAGCTCTTCTTATGCCCAGTGTGAGAAACAGTCATCTAAAATCAGCATGTTGGAACCACTCTGGACCCTGATCAGTCTCGCAAAAGAAGTAGGCAACTCAGTGGGAATGATTCGCTCACCAGGCTACCTTCCTAGTATGTGGCCAACTACCAGGTCTCTGGAGTGGCTTTGTTCCTCAGATTGATCCCGTGTGGCAGGTGCAGATGTAGAGCTGGAAAGCTTCCCAATGGATGTAAACGGTGACTCAAGACAAAGGTCTTGTCCTGGCTGCAGGACCCCTGTCTTCAGTTCTTCCAGTCTGGCTAGTCTCTGATAATAGAGGGGGACTAAGAAAGTTTTAGGGAAAGTATTCTAAACCATGGGTCACCTCATGTGTAGGGCTTGGGTCAGGTCCTCTAAAATGCCCCAGTGTAAGTGTGGTATTGCTATGAAGTCCAACAGTATTCTTCAGTTTAATTATGGCAGCACACACATCTACATTTACCAACTGTTTTATCTGGCAATAAATAAACAAGAAATATTTTTTAAAAAGAAACACTAAATTTTAAAAGTGTTGGAAAAATGTAATTTGTGCTATCAATGGTCCAAAAATCTTAAGACTATGTGAGAGGTAGCAAGCATGTAAAATCCAATAGATGGAGAACATGTATATTATGAGCATAGATTTTCCTAGGGTAACTCTGGATTAAATGTGATCTACAGAAAACTTGATAAAGCTGGGAACAATTACTAAGATGATTTTTTATAACTGGTATTTGTATAAGTAGATGGTTAATATTGTTCCTTTCTCAGGGAAAAATAAAATAGCTGGCAGGAGTGGTTTTTGCTTCCAAAATAAAGCTTAAGAATTGGTCTCTAAGAAGAGGAAGAGAGGGCTTCTCTGGTGGTGCAGTGGTTGAGAGTCCACCTGCCGATGCAGGGGACACGGGTTCATGCCCTGGTCCGGGAAGATCCCACATGCCGCGGAGCGGCTGGGCCCGTGAGCCATGGACGCTGGGCCTGTGCGTCTGGAGCCTGTGCTCTGCAACGGGAGAGGCCACAACAGTGAGAGGCCCGCGTACCGCAAAAAAAAAAAAAAAAAAAAAAGAGGAAGAGAGGTGTTCAGGTATAGATCCTAGAAAAGGTGCCAGAGCAGGACAGAACAACAGAATAGGTGAAGGCACTAATATTTCCCTATTCTAAATACCTGTCTTATTTTTCCAATTGTTGCCAATTGTTTCCAATTCTAAATACCTGTCTTATTTTTCCAATTGTTGCCAATTGTTTCCAATTCTAAATACCTGTCTTATTTTTCCAATTGTTGCCAATTGTTTCCAATTCTAAATACCTGTCTTATTTTTCCAATTGTTGCCAATTGTTTCCAATTCTAAATACCTGTCTTATTTTTCCAATTGTTGCCAATTGTTTCCAATTCTAAATACCTGTCTTATTTTTCCAATTGTTGCCAATTGTTTCCAATTCTAAATACCTGTCTTATTTTTCCAATTGTTGCCAATTTGAGGATTCCCTTTATTTTTTAATTTTTATTTTTTTAACATCTTTATTGGAGTATAATTGCTTTACAATGGTGTGAGGATTCCCTTTAGAAAGTCCCAGAGGAACTCTTTCCTCTTGATGGAAGTAATAACTAGTATTTCCATCTAAGGATAATATTAGTTGAAGAAATAGTTTCATGTAACTTCAAGAGAAACCTGTATCAACTTTTTCTACTAAAAATAAAGCTCATGTGTTATAAATAGGAACACTCAAAAAAAAGATTATAGAACTTTGAAGGAAATGGATAGCATGAAAAAAAATGAATTAATATAGCATGCAAAATGACGTATAAGCAAAATAAGGAGACAAAACAAAACAGAAAAAAGAACAGTAGAAAAATAGGTAATTTAGGAAACCAAAACTATGCTTTAATAAATTCTAATTACTATCTTCAGATCCAAGGGGAAATTTTCGACTTAAAAAATAAAATTAGTTTTGAAAAAAGTGCAAAGATTAAAAAGTAGTTCTTATGAATTTAAAAAAATGAATTCTGTGGTTAAAATAAACAGTATTTAGGTTGATTAATTATTCAGTGAAAGATTGTCTTCAAGTTTTTTCAGTGTCACTGTGGCGTTTTTGTCCTGTGTCAGCTTATCCAAACTAAATCTATATTTCCCAGAAATCACAATCCTGAGTAGAAATAGTACAAAAGAGAAATTTGCATGGGCTTTAGGAGGTGGACATGAAACGGCAGCTTACTCTCTAAACGCTGGCCTGGTTACCTGTGGTGAAACACAAACACAGAGGTGCCAGTGACTACTAGTATGTCCTCATTCTCCCTCACTCTGTGTTCAGCTCTTCTTCTCAACTGCCACTTTCATTACCAGATGCAGTGGCAGATTCCATAGCCTTCTCCACCAGTTCTTTCTGGTCTCATTCTAGCAGATTGAAACATCTGGCTTCCCACATTCCCTTGCAAGCTCTGATCTTTTCACCTGCATCAGTGCTTCCAGAGAAGTGATTATTGATTCTCTGATTCTCCAGCTTTCACTTTGGACTCTCACTTCCTCAGCTTCTCCTGCAACTGGGTAGGTTTCATTCCTAGAGTAAATCCTTCATTATATACTATTCATTGTAGTTCTTCTTCTCTGATTAACTTCTGATTGAGGCATCATTTCTCCCCTAATTTAAAATAGCAGGTATTTTCACACTATAATCTCTTCATCCTAAAAATTGCAGTAAGCAACTCAGTGACCCTCCCTATGAAGTGAATAGGAACAGCCCAGAGTTCATGCTTGCGTGCTCTTCCTGGAACAGAGCAGCTATTTTATTTGTTTTATATTTGGGCTTCTATTATGATTTCATGAGAATCAACTGATCTGTGCTACCTATCCCATATCTAAAGAACACTGTACTAGACAATCTGCAATATCTCATTTAATTCAAAGTCCTACTCAAAATGGATCCATTCACTCCAAAATAATGTTGGCAAAGCCCTCTTCCTCTTCCTGCCACAGTGGTCTCCAAAATTTCATTCTCCTTACTAATATCTCTCAAAATATTCTTTCTGGAGAAACCATCTATGCTTACAGTTTTATTGCCTACATGGTCACTGGTGACCTTCTATCTACAATTATAGCCTAGATGGCTCTCTTAAGTTATATATCCATATTAAACAACCTACTGGTGATCCTCATATATGTCACACAAGCAGCTTAAACTCAACAAATAAACCGCAGAACTAATTATATATTTCCATATTACCTCTAAACATGCATGATATTCCTGAAGACCCCTTTTCAATAATTGGAATCACCATCACTTACTTACTTCTCAAAACAATAAACCAGATATTTCCCTAGTCTTTTCCCTTTTCCTCGCTCCCCAGCCAGCCAAGAAATCCACCTGGCCTTAAAGCCCTTTATATCTGTCAACTTTCTCAATCCTCTCCTCTTCATTGTTAATGCTATTGTCTTTATTCAGGTTCTCATCACTACTTTTTCTTCCTTTTTAAACAGCTCTATTGAGATATAATTCATTTACCATACAATCCATCCATTTAAAGTGTACAGTTTTACGATATTAGTATATTCACAGATAAGTGCAACTATCTGCACAGTAAATTTTAAAACATTTTTACCACTTCAAAAATAAACATTATGCACTTTATCACCCACCTATTCCTTCACCCTACCCCCTACCCCCAGCTGTAAGCAAGCACTAATCTACTTTTTGTCTCCATAGATTTCCCTATTCTGGGTTTTCATATGAATTTAATCAGAAAATATTTAGATTTTTATGATGATTTCCCTGCACTTATCAAGGTTTATCCAACCTGTCACATGTAATAGTACTTTGTTCCTTTTTAATGGCCAGATAATATTCTATTGCATGGATACCCTATATTTTATTTATCCAGTCACTGGTTGAATGTCAATTTTGCTGTTTCCATCTTTTGGCTATTATAATTAATGCTGCTGTAATCATTTGTGTTAAATTTTTTGTGTAGATATATGTTTTCATTTCTATTGATTGCATAAGTAGGAACAGAATTGCTGCATAATATGGCAACTTTGTTTCACCATTTGAAGAACCTTCACACAGTTTTCCAAAGTAGATACATCATTTTACATCCTCACTCTTCATTTCTAACTTGGATTCTACTAACAAGTCTCCAGCCTTCAATTTCACCATCACTCCTTCACCCTCGCCTTCCAATCTAATCTCAGACTTGTTCAGTCTTGCCCAAGTATCATTATGTTACTCTCTGCATAAAACCCTCTTGAGTTCTTATTATCTTCAAGTTAAATTTACATTAGATTACAAACTCCTTGCATACATAGAAAGGTCTCTTTCTATATACTGTATACTTTATTTTAATGTAAATCCTACCTTACAGGAAAAACTACCTGAATTCATGCAAAGGTACTGTACTTACTATATAACTGCATGCTTTTACACCTGATGTTTCTTCAACCAGGACGTCTTTCTTCTTGTATCAGTTGTTCATCAATCATCAAAAAATAACTGTGCTCAGTAATAATATCTACCAGGGTGATAATCTAGGTCAGCCTCCTTCAACTTCTTTTAGCATCTGTGCTCACTTCTAGCAAAGGACTCATGTTTAATTCTAATTTCTGATTTCCATAATAGGTGTCTTTAAAAGATACTGAAAATTAATTTAAGTCAATGACTGTGCATTTGATTATCTTCTTGACTACCTGACAGATAGCAAGAAAACAATAATTATGTGCTAAATAAATGAACCATTTAATTAAAAAGATATTATTGAGTCACCTTGACATAAGACTATGTGAAACATTCTAGTTACTAAAATTACATTTTTATACAGGGATCTGTACTTAACTTTAAATAACATCTAAGAAAATAAGGACATATAAATATTTGAATTAATTATTATTAAAATTTAGAGAAAATCATTTAATTAAATTTGCATGCTCTTATATTGATCTCATCCCTAGGATTATTGGCCTATAATTCTCTATTGGGATTGGGGACAATATGAATTCAGCTCATGTTTTTGAAGTGGTAAAAATGTTTTAAAATTTACTGTGGAAGTAATTGCACTTATCTGTGAATATACTAAAAGATCATAAAACTGTACACTTTAAATGGATGAATTGTACAGTAAATAATGACACCAACATTTGATTATACCAAAGTTTAGATAATAGTTTAGCAATTTAGAATTTTGCATGTGGCTATTTTCAGCCAGAGCTGCAAATATTTTCTGAGTGTAGCATGAATTCCCAGAAGGCAAGAAAGTAGTTCCATCAAAGGAAAATAAAGAAATAAAATCAACACCTATATATTCAGAAATAGCAAGCACAGAGAGGAAGTTTTAAACTAGCTGTAGCTAAAGCTTGACAATCGCCTTTTATCAAGACTAAAATAACTGGGCACCATGGTACCACAGTTGTGAAAGCACCAGTTTGTTAAACCAGATGAGATTGACATATCAGATTAATAAATCAACAAAGATTGCACTGGAAGAACATCAAAATAAGTTTAATACTTACTCTGGGGGTTGAGAAAGAAGGGAGAGAGGTGGAAAAAATGAGGAGAGGTGGAAATAATAATGCCTTTTAATTTATTTTTATATTTTTCTAACTCTATTATCAACTAATAAAAATGAACATCTACTGAGCTACTCTAGATACTGATGGCCAATCTTAAAGTTCACATCATTTGACTGGCTGTTTTCACCTTCAGCTTCTACCTTTAAAATCTCCCATTTAATATGATTTATCTCATCATATACCTGAATGTAACAATGCTCAAAGTCATACAGCTAAAATACAGGTTTTCTGCCCCCAAATCTAATGCTGTCTTTAATATACCATGTTTCTTGTGACATACACATATGTGAAAACACAGATTTGTGTATTTGTTTCCCTCACTATTTATACTCAGCAAATCCTGAATAAATAAGTACAGATTTTTTTATATTATACATTACTCTGCAGATAGTATGTTTTCTTCATCATTTTCTGGAACAGGTCTGTCATATGGTTGGTAATGAATAAAGATTTGTTTATTTTAATGAATAAATAGATTCATGATTGCAGCTTACTGTGGATATTTTTTATTTTAACTAAACAGAGATAAATGCTTAATTGCATGTAGTTCACTGAACTATTTATTTGATAGTTCATAAAGAGTAATACAGATCATTCTGAAATTTTGACTAAGGAGCCCAATTTTAATTCTGTTTTCTATTTTGTACATCTTTTAAAAGCTGAAATAAATAGAAGGCAACAAGGCCAGTTTTTTTTTGTCTTTTTATGGAAAAAGTCGTATCAGTTGCAGATAATTTGGGGAAAATAAGATTAATCCAGAAAGAAATCTATTTTCCTTATTTTTTGAACAGATTTAATGACGCTTAATATAAAAAGGAAATCAGAAATCTCTGTTTTAGTTTTTAATCTTTTTATTCTCTTTATAGAAAGGTACAACTATTTTGATATGTAGTTTCTGTTATGGAAGGAATGGTAAACTTGACATTCTAACTCTACTCCCAGAAATCAGTGCCATTGGATACTCTCCAGGAACTCAATATTAGGGACCCGTGTGCATTCAAATATTGCAAATGAGTCATGTTTCTAACAATTCGAATAATGTCCAGGAACAGCAAGATCCTTTGTATGACATATCTTTATTTTATATGAAGTTTTCATGAAGTAAATAAAATGTCCCAAAAAATACATGTTAGGTGTATCAAGGGCGATGGACCTTAACATACCCTGGTAATATTTTAACATATCAAAAATCATATTAAAGTACATAGTTGATGGTATCAAAATAATTTAATGTGTAATATTTTGCCAAGAACTATCTAGTAAGTGGTATCATCTCCATACTCACCCTTTACAAAGCAAGACATTTTTCCATCTTAGATTAATTAGCAGTGAAATTCTGAGCTCAAAATATTTATCAGCCTCAGCTTTGTGTGTTTCTCAGGATGGATGTAGTGATGGCATCCAACCAAAATTCCTGAGCCAATATTACCTGAAGCAAAGGCAATTCTAAGTGTTCAGAACCTTTCTAACCTCAGTTGGTTGTAGCTTAAAATGAAATCAATTTTTTTCTCAAGCTCTGGAACCTGGTGGGCCATTGAGGAAACTGAGTGCCTAAGTTATTGCCCAGTGGTAGCTACTAAATAGTCTATATTCTTAGGCTCTGCCTTGACATCTACTCTTAGAAATTATCATTAAATCATTGTGCCCAAATTCCATGCCAGGTGCTTCATATTAATTCTGATCCTTACCACAACCTTGAAAGATGAGTGCTATTAACCTCATTTAATGAGTAAGCAAAATGAGATTCAGAAAGTGTCCTTAAGGCAGTTAGCCAGCTAGAATTGAATGTAATATTAGCAACAAGGTATTATTAATTGTTAATAATTACGTGTTGCTATAATTCTTAAAAATAACTAGTATTATTAATATAGCAAACACATATAGAGCTTACTATGTACCATGTACTCTTTCACAGATTAACTATCTCAAAACCATCTTGTTCATTTCAAAAATAAACCCTTTTTACAGAAGAGGAAACTGAAGTATAGAGAGTACAAGTCACGTAACAGAGCTATTTTTGACAGGTAGAACTAAAACCTACACATTTTGATTTCTAAATCTGTGCTCCTACTTCACTACCATGTGTACTCCAAATGGGTCTTCTAATTAGTACACTAAATCCATTCCAGAACTGAAGCCTGACCCCCAAATCCTGGCTGTATGGCTAAAAGACAAAGGACATGCTAACATCCAAGTGTTTGGACTCTGTCTATTCCACCACCATTTGATTTGCTTGTCTAAGCAGGAAGCTTGAGAAGCACTACTGCCTAAATCACAACTGTACTTGCAATATCCTTTAGATTCACCTACGTACGGAACTCAAGAGACAAACTTTTAAAATATTTTTTCAGGAACCTCTATCCTTTCCTCCTGAATATCCTATGGTCATATGGTATACCCCACCTACTAAAAGAATCAAGGTCAATTCTCTCACTCCTCTGGAAGAGTGAAAAATAGAGACTATAGAGCTAAATATATATTTCCTCTATTCCTAAGGAAATGAGAGAAAGGAGACTCTGGATCTGCTTTTAGACATGTGGTCCTGTCCAGCAATTAAGAACAGGATGTTATAATATCTTAATGATATCTGATGACATATCTTCCTTGTAATTAATATTTAGTGGTAGATATTTCTGGGTAAAGATTCATATTTCTGGGTAACTGCCACTGTCTTCTCTCAATTTTTTCTACTGTGAGAACATAAACTAACATCTTATGCAGGTTGTGATGGTCACTCTCCTTCCAGTGACATACCTGCTACCAAGCTATGATAACAGAACACGGTGCCCCTAGCTTGAATCCTATGATGTAGTAGTGATTAGGTATGTTAATCCATGGAGCAAGGAGTAATATGGGCAATTCATCAAAAGAATATGACTGGTTAAGCTTTTATAAGTCTTGGATTTTAGCCCCCAAATTGGGACTCATTTTCCTCATTAATGAAAACCAATTGGCTGATTTCTCAATGATATTTACAGGATTCCAGGCAAATCTCTCAAAATTTCTAGCCTTCAGTTTCATTAAAATGAAATAGAGGTGACGACATTCATCAAAAAGTGTTGCTGGGAGGTAAAAATGAGATTTAGTAGCTTTAATATGTAATGATTCTATAAATATGACTCTCTCCTGTTCTTTCAATTTCTTTCTCCAAATTTAATTGCTCTTGAGACTAAGCAAAGCCAGAAACATTATACTGCTTCCCCATTCACAAGTAGCCCTCCTTATCAAAATGCTTTGATCACAAATTCACCAGTGGATGGCAAATTGAAAGGCTGCCCTTTCAGGTAGACGTGATCTTTGAAACTGAATCTACAGGACATAGTGGTCCACTGATGTTGGACTTCAATCAGATAGTTTGATGTTCTCTTCAGCCCAAGAATGAAAGACAAATGAGATATGGTTCCTAAGAGTATTGCTAATGCTTGGACCAGTCAAAACAATAGTAAATATCAAGGCCTTGAGAAAAAATAGTATTCTAAAGACCTGACAAAGTATAGAAATTCTGAAATGCATTTGCTAGATTAATATTGTGGTACCACCAAAGTAACTTTTCTGTTCCTAATTATTTTCATGCTTTCATTTTATGAAAAATCTAATCAGATAAGAAATAGAGTTGCCTTAAATGTGAAAAATACATGTAGCATTTCATATACCAGAATATCACCAATGGTGAAGAGCACAATGCTAAGGAAGTTTTTCAGATGATACTTACAAGAGTACACTGTTACCTGATAGTGAGCATTGTTTGAAATACCCATTTGAAGCTATCCAGAAAGAAAGTACACTTTTAGAGTAAACAGCAATAACACCTGTCAGAGAGGGTGATTCTGAAACTCTGAAATACAGTTAAATACCATGCTACATATAGGGATGTATTTTAAAACAATCCAGGGACAAGTCTAATCTTTGTTGGAAGAATATTCTCCAGGAGTCTTGTATGTTTCTTCACAATTTGTGAACAGGGGCATTGATGGACTTTGTTTTACACTATCTTTACAAAGATTGTATACTGATCAGCTTTGGAGCTGCCTCTGCCATTGGAACAAATAGAAGGCATGCTAGATTACTCTCCAGTATTCTAAACATAATTTCTCTTTCTCTGGAGCACGGAGTAGGCATGCTTACTGGCCATTGTGTAAGATTCAGATTTCCAATGCTCAGGGTTCCTCTCCAGTAACTCAACCCACTGTGTCTACAATTGTCACCTGGATTTCTTTGTGTTGTCCTATAGGAACTGGGGCTCAGGGAACCAGGAAAATAAAATGCTGATACTCTCTGTAATGCTATTTTTTGAATTACATTCTTTTGTCTCTGACCTAGGATTTACATGTATTCTTCTACCAAACAAGGAACTGTGGCAGGGTAACTACGAGATGGCAAGACCCTTCACAGTTATTGACAACTTATTTATCCAAAATTAACCACAGAATGACTGACTTTACAGGAATATTCAGTTAACCCAGTTAGATAGTCTTTCTAGTTGTAGGGGTCTGTCTTTATCTAAAAGTTCACCCTGAAACCAGCAAAGAGATCATATCACTGCTGGGAATATGATTGTACCTCAGATATGTCATTATTTTTACTTATTAGCACTATCTAACAGATTAGGTAAGGTTAATTTTTTTGTTGTTGCATAGATTATTTCCATTTCCTAGTAGTATATTTGTTTTCTTCTGGACTATCAACTCCTTGTGAACAGTGAAATTGTCTAATTTGTGTCTGAATTATTGGTATCTAACAGTGAGTAGGACATAATAGATTTCTAAGAAAAATAAGGGGGATTTCATATGAATAAAAAGAAGAAAAATGCATTTCTCTATCAGAAGGTCAACATAAATTAAAAAGAAAAATAGCAGATTAGTAAAAGGAGCTACTGTATTCTAACAGAGGAGAAGAAACCTGCCATTTGCCAATGACATCACAAGTTCATAAGAAGTAGTATAGAAGAAGTAGACCTCAAGAATTCTTTTTGAAAAGGCATTTCTGTCTTACATAGTTCTATTCTTAAATGTACAGTAAGTCGAGTTTTAAAAATTATACATGCCTATGAAATGCACTAAGCAACCAATATAAAATCCATCCTGCAGTGCAGAATGTTTCCCTGTTACCCCTTCCAGTCAATACCACTCCTGTGGGAAAACAACCGCTGTTTTGATTTAACAGATTAACTTTGCCTGTTCTACTGTAAAATTTCTGAAAATCGAAATTATCCAATATAATCTTCATGTAGAGCTGCATTTTCTCAGCGAAATGTCTATGAGATATATGCTTCCTGTTGCATATATCAATCACGTGTTTAATTTGTGAATTAGTGCAGTTGGTGGTACTGAAGTTTAAAACATTTATATTCTTATTGAAAATTTTTATCTCTACTCATTCTAATAAAAGCTGGGAGAGGGCTGTTGACCTTTTTGAGCGATACCATAAATAATTGGTCAATTTTAGTATTATTTAGGATATAGGAATTGGGGAATGAGGGAGAAAAGTTTGGTAACAGAATTGAAACACTTCAGGTGTATACATTTTGAGTATCAGTGGGACATTTACATGGAAATATTGAGTAGGGAGCTGGAGGTATGAGAAAATAAGTTAACACATATAAAAGAATCAGTATAGCTCTTAGAGCGTAGCAATTCCTTAATAATTATGAAGTGCTATAATAACTATATGATTTGGGATTCACATATACACAGTACTATATATAAAATAGATAATCAACAAGGACCTACTGTATAGCACAGGGAACTCTACTCAGTATTCTGTAATAATCTATATGGGAAAAGAATCTGAAAAAGAATGCATATATGTATATGTATAAGTGAACTACTTTGCTGTACATCCGAAACTAATACAACATTGTAAATCAACTGTACTCTAATATAAAATAAAAATTAAATTATAATAACTATATGACTTGAAGATAATTCATTTTTATTTATGTACTTGATTGTGAAGAATAAGGATCTACTAGACTTTTCATGACTGTCTTGGGAAAACAACAGCTCTTGATTTTCGATCTAGACATGTAGGCTTGTAAACAAACTTGAAAACTCTCAAAGGAGGGGAACTTTTACTTAAAATTTTAAAGAATGAACCCACTTACGTTGAGGGCAGAATTGAAGAGTATAGAGAAACATTGGGAATTCATTAGCAATACTCTTGGTGAGTGAAAGTTAATGGTCTCAGATGATGTCCTGTGGAGAATGGGTGACAGCATGAGCTTCAGAGGAGCAGAGCATTCAAAAAAGAGTGGAATGAGAATGTTTTGAAAATTATACTGGAAAATGATAAAGCTAGTGCAGAAAATGTTGTGGCCTCCTCAGTTAATAGGAGAGCAGTAAGATGCTGGAGAATATAGGTCTGTGAGTGAAATAAGTTTGACTTATTTGACTCTTTGACTGTCTCTACCGACCTCCACCTGCAGAACATATATTTTTCATTTTCCAAATGGGAAAGGACTCCACGTTTTCATCATTAGTATTCCTTAGCAATTTGTTCAATTCTGTACACCTTACAAAGAGCAAGTGTGCCTCCAAATCCAAAGTGGCATGGGTTATGTAAAAGTAAGAATAAAGACAATTGTACTTTTTATTGTATTCCACTCCACAAAGCATATGCAAGAATAAAAGGGTCAGACTCCCAAAGCCTGTAAGGCTGAGCCTTGCTCTAGGTTCATTCAAATGAATCACTTATTAAGCTACTATGAAACCCCTGGTGTACTATGTCTCTGACTTCCTTTTCACTGGATACACAAGGAAATAATGAAAGTTGAATCTCACATAAAAACTATGGGTTTTTTTCCCTGAAAATTTATGAAAAGTATAAAGATATACAATATGTGTTGTTCTCAAAATGAGGACAAACATTTGAATCACTACTGGTTCTTGATTAAAAATCCATATATCTGTGTCACTCTTCAGAACACCTGAGTAAAAATTGCTAGTTTGGGGCCTGGCATCTGGATTTTAACCTTTGCACTTGAATCTTCTATGCACCCCAATGCTTGAGAATCATAAACTACTTGCAGAAATATTCGTAGAAATATATATTGAAGTAATTTGCTCATTTTAACAGCACTTGGTCTATCCCTCAAATGTTATCAGACATTAGTTTTCTTTTACATTTAATTTAACATCCGATTAATGCAGAAGTAAAAATTTCCAACTTCATTGCAGAAAAATATATTTCATGATGCAGTTCAGTTAGTAAGTTAATGATTCATGAATTAAATGATTTATAGCATATGAATCATAAATCTAATATATTTGGCTCTGTGGTTGAAACCATTCTCTGTTCTTTGAACCTTTCATAAAAGGGTAGAACATTTTTGTCAAAAAGTTTCTGATGGAGAAATAGTTAAGAGAATGTTTTCTTTCTCACAAGAAAAAAAATGAGAGAGAAATTGTGAAGAACAGTGATAGAATTAAAATCCAATAGATAAAGATAAATAAATCCTAAATTTATTTGGGTAAATATGACCAAATTTCTGGTAAGTTCATGAAACCAAAGACAATGAAATATTTTCTTTTGAACCAGCTCTTCCCACACTAGACATTCTCTAATAAGAGGAATAAAATTTGGTACTAGGTAAGAAAAAAAAACTGAAAATAATATTACTGAACCACTATTAATTATTTTTGTGGAGTGTTAAAATAGCTCAGATATTGAAATACATGGCTGCTACTCTTATTTTCAATCTATAATTTACAGATTGGTAATCAATATTAAAAGAGGCAAAATCCTAACTTGGTTTTGTACTCACCTCATGTTTGTGAGCATCTCAAGGAGGAAACAGGGATCTGAAGAACACCACCTATTAAGAACAAGTCAAAGAAATTATCCTTGAGTCTGACAATAAGTAAGTCAACTAGACAAAATATAACTGCGAGGGCTCTTTTGATTTACTTAGAAAATTGTAGAATTTGGAGAAAACACAAAGTAAATTAAATATGTATTTATCTGTCTAAATCTCAGTAACATGACTTTCATGTAATTAATCCATGCCAACAATAGTGTCTACTTTCAACTATTTCCTAATAAATTATTTTTAACTAACTTAGGTAAACATAGAAAATGGATTTTTGAACAGGAAACTGGGAAAAGTATGTTGTACAGTAAACTCAAAATCCAAAATAAATTTGATTTGTTGGAAAATGTGATAAATTTAACAAGACAATGTGTTCGTTTTCTCTTTATTACTATGCAACAATTTGCCCCACAAGGTAGTGATTCAAAACAACACAAATTTATTGTTTCACACATAATTTGAGTCAGGAGTTTAGTCAGGGCTTAGTGTCATCCTTTGTTTTACGTTAGGGCTGCCAGATAAAGTAACCAGCTAAATTTGAAGTTAACAACATTTTTTAATGTATGCTTGTCTCAAATATCCTGTGGGATATACTTATACTAAAAAAATTATTATTCCTTGTTTATCTAAATTCAAATTGAACTGGGCATCTTGATTTTTGTTTGTTTCTTTCTTGTTTCCTAAATTTGGCAACCCCACTTCAGGTTCTGTAACATGACTGCAACCAAATTGTCAGCCAGTGATAAGGTTTCATTTGAAAGCTCAACTTTCAAGGTCTTCTTCTAAGCTCAGAAGAAGAAGACTGTTGGCAGAATTCAATTACTGACAGTGTTTGGACTGAGAGTCTCAGTTCTCTGGCTGTTGGCCATATGTCACTCTAAGTTCATTGCCAAGTAGTCTTCTCCAATAGATGATAATTAACAGGAATGCATGAGAGGTCTTTTGCTAGAAGCCCTCCACCAGCTACACAATTTCACAAGTGATCTTGGAAGAGCATGGAAAAATATTCAGGGATTTTTTTTTCAATGGTTACTTTAAGATGATGCAACAGTATTATTTGGCTGCAGAACTAGAAAGAGGACATCCACAAGAGACATGATAGTCTTTCTCTACTCATTTTTCAATAGACCACAAGCATGATAAGTTCTGCTATGAGCACCATACTTTTTAAGGAGTATCAATAAACTGGAAAGAGTCAGATTGGTAAGGAAGCTATAGAATACATGATTTCATGTTGGGAATAGTGGAAAGTCTTTGGCAGGATTCCCAAAGGATGGAAGAACTCAAGAGTAACATGACAAATATTCTCAACTCCTTATAGGCTGTTGCATGAAGAAGGGACTGAAATTTAACTGTAGGGCTTTAAAAAGAAAGAGAAAAATAAAATCAATGGGTGGAAAACATCAAAGGGAGAATTCCCTGGCAGTCCGGTGGTTAGGACTTTGCACTTTCACTGACAAGGGCCTGGGTTCAATCCCTGGTCAAAGAACTAAGATCCCACAAGCCTCATGTTGTGGCCACAAAAAAAAAAAAAAAAATTAAAGGGAAAAATTTAACATAAACCATGGAAGACTTTTCCAATATCCCTAATGCAAAATTAAATGGGATACATGGAGAATTAATGTTATCAAAATCCGTACCCGTGATCAAATTTATTTATTTGATGAAAACTCTGTAGAAACTTAGTTGCTTTATCAGTGTTTGGATTAGATAACTTTCAAAATTAATTAAAACTCAACTTCTTTCATGGTAGATGATGTCTTTAGTAGAAGAGAGAAAAATCAATAATAATTTTAATAAGGAAGAAATATTTTGAAGGGGTAAAATGAAATTTCCCAATTAGGGAAAAAACAGGAAAACAAACAATAGCCAACATTTTTGTGGACTCTAGGTTTTATAAAATGAGCAAATTAATAAGAAACTAAGTCTATTTGGTTTACAACATTTCTTTGGAACCAACTAAGTTGAATTATTTTTTTCTTTTAATTTTTTACTTATTTCCTGACAGCCTATTAACAAACTTTTCCCATTAGATATTGTTTTTAGAGTCTTTCTCTATGTTCCTAATTGACCTAACTTTTAAAAATATAATGCTTTTGAATTACTTGATGCAAGATGTCAAGGACAATGTTTAGCACACCCCACTTTCAGAGGAGGGTCTAAGCTTTATGAAGTCTGAAGCTTATGCAACTTGGAACTGAGGAAAGAATACAAATATACAAATACAAAATCTGGTTTAAAATTAAATATTAAAAAATTAAATATTTTATGATTTTGATAAAAGAAACAATCCATTAAAATTTTTTAAATGTTTAATACCACTAATAACACAAAATTCATAAAATTATTCATTGATAAACTGCTTGAAATATTTCTATTAACACTATTTTCTTTCCTTTTCAGTGACATAGTAATTTAACACATCTTTCAATCTCACTATTTTTGTGATATTATTTCCACAGAGAAAATTAAAAAATAATCCTTCATTCTTCTAGCCTGCCTGATTTTAATAATTTTCCATTTTTTTCAGGTTCACAACCTTTCATTAGTAATGTCATATAAATGTTTAGGATTGTTGAAAAATTGGAAAAATCTCTATCAAGTGTCTTTCATACATAAGCTCTAATATTGTATAGAATTTTTTGAATTTGGCTCTATGCAACTCACCCCTTGTATCTCATCCCATGCCCACATATTTCTGGGTTTCAAAGTTGTGGGAAAAGTTCATATTCTGAGATGAACTCTGGTCCTAAAACTGTTATCATCCTTGTGAGTCAATGAGATGAAAGCTATTCCTCTGGTGGTAAGGTTAACAGTAACTTGCTTTATTGCAATGTTTGCTTTATTGCAGTGTTCTGGAACCTAAGCCACAGTATCTCTGAGGTCTACCTATACTTATATACACATGTATGTTTAGTACTAAAAGTATACTAGATGTACATGGAAACCTAAACTCCACTCAACCTAAACTGAGTGTCCAGTTGCATCTCGACTTCCCATGAAATGGGCAGTGGACCCACAAGGAGCCACTTCCACTATTTAATATGAGAGGAATTTGACGAAGGGGACATTGGAAAGATCAATGGCCTTATTAGATCTTAAAATATTTTAGTTTTTCAAATTTTATAAAAATCTGTGTCCATGTCAAAACATTGGTTGGGTGTCTCCTAGGGCCCTAGAAGATGACTGAAAATAGGAATCTTCAATATTTGCTTTCTGTCCCATTCAGTGCATGGAAAATGCTGTGGTCAAATTCATCTCAAAATGTTTTCAACACTAACTTTTGCAGGATGTAAGAAAGGTAAAAGGGGTGTGATAGGAGTCGGAAGCTCAAGTTCAGAAGGAGAGAGAAGATTCAGGTAAATAAGCCTTGAGAAGAAAATACAGGCGATATCAGACATAGACAGAGTGCTTTGAACACACAGGGAGGGAGCAACCACTACTCCCAGCCCTGATGGATTGAATAAACTACACTTAAGCATTGGGTAATGGTGAAAATGTACTCAATTCATGTCTATATCAACAGAAATGGGGGAAAACTGAGACAATCATCCAGAGAAATACTGTATAATCAAAATTGGAATTGGTCAAATAGAACAAAGTGATGGGATGAAATTGCATATGGTTTGACAATATCTCATGAGATGAAAGTGAGCAGAGAGAGAGATTTCTGATGTGGAGGGAGACAAATTTAAATGTTTTACAATACTACAGGAAACTTTCATTTAATATATCTTGTCGATTTTTGTCAGAGGCATTGGAAAGAAAAGTATACTTTCACAAGAGTACTGCATTTCACATTTGGAAATAAATTTTTTTCTATAGTAAAAACAGTTGCTAACATTTATAAATGCTTGCTTTGAATTAGGAAATTATGTTGGGCCTTTTGCATGTATTATCTGACTTAATCCTCCAAACAATCCTATGAGGATGTCACTCATTGCTTGAATTTAAAAATGATCATAATGTTTTGTATCACTTACAAATGATGACTTAACAAATAATGATGATACAAAATGATGACTTAACAAATAATGATGATACATATAATGTATATAATGTTATATACAAAACAGATATAACATTACACCAAAACAAATATAACAAATGAAGCATGATCTCAAATTTAGTCTATTCTCAACAATTCAACTTTCCCATACAGCTTATGGAATCAACTTATTTCTTGTCTTCACTATTAACTTCAGGTTGGTAATCACATTTGCTCTTCTTTGCTGTGAGGTTTTATATGATCAATCAGCTATCTTTGTGGTCCAGCCTCTGGTTCTTAGATTTCTAGGCCTAGTTTATAAACTTGAAGCCTGGAATATCGCCTCCTTTGCGTCTGCTTACCTCCATACATCACCTGATCTTCAGTTAGAACCTGAGTTTTATTCTTTATATAAAGTTCATCCCAACTGCAGAGGGGCATGGAAAAGGAATCTTATTAAAGCTGTGAAAAAACACATCTGTGACTCCATTTCTGCTTTGCAAATAAGTTCATCTGTACCATTTTTCTAGAGTCACAGATGTAGAGAATAAACTTATGGTTACCAAGGGGGGAAGGGGGAGTGGGAAGAACTGGGAGATTGGGATTGACATATATACTACTATGTATAAAATAGATACATAATAGTATATATATGTACTGTATAGCACAAGGAACTCTACTAAGTGCTCTGTGGTAACCTAAATGGGAAGGAAATCTAAAAAAGAGTGGACATATGTATACATATAACTGATTCACTTTGCTGCATAGTAGAAACTAACATAACATTATAAAGCAACTGTACTCCAAAAAACTTAGATTTTTTAAAAAAAGATGTGAAAAAATAAAGCCTTGATATCATGTGAATCTGTACCATGGAACCGAGACTAGGAATATTATGCTTGGAATATTGTCTCAAACTCCATCTATAATTGGACCTTCACTGAATGGGTTTTTTTTTGAGGGGGGTGATTGTAAACATTGTAAACATCAATAACTGTCTCGATAATTTCTGCATAACTACCTAACTAATCGCTTTTATATTTATTTTTTAAAACATCTTCATTGGCGTATAATTGTTTTACAATGGTGTGTTAGTTTCTGCTTTATAACAAAGTTAATCAGCTATACATATACATATATCCCCATATCCTCCCTCTTGTGTTTCTCTCCAACCCTCCCTGTCCCACCCCTCTAGGTGGTCACAAAGCACTGAGCTGATCTCCCTGTGCTATGCAGCAGCTTCCAACTAGCTATCTGTTTTACATTTGATAGTGTATATATGTACATGCCACTCTCTCACTATGTCCCAGCTTACCCTTCCCCCTCCCCGTGTCCTCAGGTCCATTCTCTACATTTGCATCTTTATTCCTGTCCTGCTCCTAGGTTCTTCAGAAGCTTTTTATTATTATTATTATTTTTTAGATTCCATATGTATGGGTTGGCATACAGTATTTGTTTTTCTCTTTCTGACTTACTTCACTATGTATGACAGTCTCTAGGTCCATCCACCTCACTACAAATAACTCAATTTCGTTTCTTTTTATGGCTGAGTAATATTCCATTGTATATGTGTGCCACATCTTCTTTATCCATTCCTCTGTCGATGGACTCTTAGGTTGCTTCCATAGCCTGGCTATTGTAAATAGAGCTGCAATGAATATTGTGGTACATGATTCTTTTTGAATTACGGTTTTCTCAGGATATATGCCCAGTAATGGGATTGCTGGGTCATATGGTAGTTCTATTTTTAGATTTTTAAGGAACCTCCATACTGTTCTCCATAGTAGCTCTATCAGTTTACATTCCCACCAACAGTGCAAGATGGTGCCCTTTTCTCCACACCCTCTCCAGCATTTATTGTTTCTGGATTTTTTGATGATGGCCATTCTGACTAGTGGGAGGTGATACCTCACTGTAGTTTTGATTTGCATTTATGTAATGATTACTGATGTTGAGCATCCTTTCATGTGTTTGTTGGCAATCTGTATATCTTCTTTGGAGAAATGTCTATTTAGGTCTTCTGCCCATTTTTGGATTGGGTTATTTGTTTTTTTGATATTGAGCTGCATGAGCTGCTTGTAAATTTTGGAGATTAATCCTTTGTCAGTTGCTTCATTTGCAAATATTTTCTACCATTCTGAGGGTTGTCTTTTCATCTTGTTGATGGTTTCCTTTACTGTGCAAAAGCTTTTAAGTTTCGTTAGGTCCCACTTGTTTATTTTTCTTTTTATTTCCATTTCTCTAGGAGGTGGGTCAAAAAGGATCTTTCTGTGGTTTATGTTATAGAGTGTTCTGCCTATGTTTTCCTCTAAGAGTTTCATACTGTCTGGCATTACATTTAGGTCTTTAATCCATTTTGAGTGTTCTAATTTCATTCTTTTACATGTAGCTGTCCAGTTTTCCCAGCACCACTTATTGAAGAGGCTGTCTTTTCTCCAGTCTATATTCTTGCCTCCTTTATAAAAAATAAGGTGACCATATGTGCATGGGTTTACCTCTGGGCTTTCTATCCTGTTCCATTGATCTATATTTCTGTTTTTGTGCCAATACCATATTACCTTGATTACTGTAGCTTTGCAGTATACTCTGAAGTCTGGGAGCCTGATTTCCCCAGCTCCATTTTTCTTTCTCAAGATTGCTTTGACTATTTGGGGTCTTTTGTGTCTCCATACAAATTATGACATTTTTTGTTCTAGTTCTGTGAAAAAAGCCTTTGGTAGTTTGATAGGGATTGCATTGAATTGGTAGATTGCTTTGGGTAGTATAGTCATTTTCACAATGTTGATTCTTCCAATCCAAGAACATGGTATATCTCTCCATCTGTTTGTTTCATCTTTAATTTCTTTCATCAGTGTCTTATAGTTTTCTGCATACAGGTCTTTTTTCTCCTTAGGTAGGTTTATTCCTAGGTAGTTTATTCTTTTTGCTGCAAGGATAAATGGGAATGTTTCCTTAATAACACTTCCAGATTTTTCAGTATTAGTGTATAGGAATGCAAGAGATTTCTGTGCATCCATTTTGTATCCTGCTACTTCACCAGATTAATTGATTAGCTCTAGTAGTTTTCTGGTAGCATCTTTAGGATTCTCTATGTAAAATATCATGTCATCTGCAAACAGTGACAGCTTTAGTTCTTTTCTGATTTGGATCCCTTTTATTTCTTTTTCTTCTCTGATTGCTGTGGTTAAAACTTCCGAAACTATGTTGAATAATAGTGGTGAGAGTGGAAAACGTTGTGTTGTTCCTGATCTTAGAGGAAATGGTTTCAGTTTTTCACCACTGAGAATGAGGTTGGCTGTGGGTTTGTCATACATGGCCTTTATTATGTTGAGGTGTGTTCCCTCTATGCCTACTTCCTGGAGGGTTTTTATCATAAATGAGTGTTGAATTTTGTCGAAAGCTTTTTCTGCATCTATTGAGATGATCATATGTATTTTCTCCTTCAATTTCTTAATATGGTTTATCACATTGTTTCATTTGCATATATTGAAGAATCCTTGCATTCCTAGGATAAATCCAACTTGATCATGGTGTATGATCCTTTTAATGTGCCGTTGGATTCTGTTTGCTAGTAATTTGTTGAGGATTTTTGCATCTATGTTCATCAGTGATATTGGCCTGTAGTTTTCTTTCTTTGTGACATCCTTGTCTGGTTTTGGTATCAGGGTGATGGTGGCCTCATTAGAATGAGTTTGGGAGTGTTCCTCCCTCTGCTATATTTTGGAAGAGTTTGAGAAGGATAGGTGTTAGCTCTTCTCTAAATGTTTGATAGAATTCACCTGTGAAGCCATCTGGTCCTGGGCTTTTGTTTGTTGGAAGATTTGTAATCACAGTTTCAATTTCATTACTTGTGATTGGTCTGTTTAAATTTTCTATTTCTTCATGGTTCAGTCTCAGAAGGCTGTACTTTTCCAAGAATTTGTCCATATCTGCCAAGTTGTCCATTTTATTGTCATATAGTTGCTTGTAGTAATCTCTCATGATCCTTTGTATTTCTGCAGTGTCTGTTGTTACTTCTCCTTTTTCATTTCTAATTCTACTGATTTGAGTCTTCTCCCTTTTTTTCTTGATGGGTCTGGCTAATGGTTTTTCAATTTTGTTTGTCTTTTCAAAGAACAAGCTTTTAGCTTTATTGATCTTTGCTATCGTTTCCTTCATTTCTATTTCATTTATTTCTGATCTGGTTTTTACGATTTCTTTTCTTCTGCTAATTTTGGGGTTTATTTTGTTCTTTTTCTCTAATTGCTTTAAGTGTAAAGTTAGGTTGTTTATTTGAGATTTTTCTTGTTTCTTGAGGTAGGATTGTATTGCTATAAACTTCCCTTTTAGAACTGCTTTTGCTGCATCCCATAGGTTTTGGGTCATTGTGTTTTCACTGTCATTTATTTCTAGGTATTTTTTGATTTCTTCTTTGATGTCTTCAGTCATCTCTTGGTTATTAAGTAGTGTATTGTTTAGTATCCAGGTGTTTGTGTTTTTTACAGATTTTTTTCCTGTCATTGATATCTAGTTTCATAGCATTGTGGTCAGAAAAGATACTTGATATGATTTCAATTTTCTTAAATTTACCAAGGCTTGATTTGTGATATGGTCTATCCTGGGGAATGTTCCAGGAGCACTTGAAGTAAAATGTGTATTCTGTTGTTTTTGGATGGAATGTCCTATAAATATAAAGTCCATCTTGTTTAATGTATCATTTAAAGCTTGCGATTCCTTATTTATTTTCATCTTGGAGGATCTGTCCATTGGTGAAAGTGGGGTGTTAAAGTCCCCTACTATGATTGTGTTACTGTCAATTTCCCCTTTTATGCCTGTTAGCATTTGCCTTATGTATTGAGGTGCTCTTATGTTGGGTGCATAAATATTTACAATTGTTATATCTTCTTTGTGGATTTTTCCCTTGATCATTATGTACTGTCCTTCTTTGTCTCTTGTATTCGTTTTTATTTTAAAGTCTATTTTGTCTGATATGAGAATTGCTACTCCAGCCTTCTTTTGATTTCCATTTGCATGGAATATTTTTTCTATCCCCTCACTTTCAGTCTGTATATGTCCCATGGTCTGAAGTGGGTCTCTTGTAGACAGCATACATACAGGTCTTCTTTTTGTATCCATTTGGCCAGTCTATGTCTTTTGGTGGAAGCATTTAATCCATTTACATTTAAGGTAATTATCGATATGTATGTTCCTGTTACCATTTTCTTGATTGTTTTGGGTTTTTTATTGTAGGTCTTTTCCTTCTCTTGTGTTTCCTGCCTAGAGAAGTTCCTTTAGCATTTGTTGTAAAGCTGGTTTGGTGGTGCTGAATTCTCTTAGCTTTTGCTTGTCTATAAAGCTTTTAATTTCTGTCAAATCTGAATGACATCCTTGCTGGGTAGAGTAAGCTTGCTTGTAGGCTTTTCCCTTTCATCACTTTAAATATGTCCTGCCACTCCCTTCTGGCTTGCAGAGTTTCTGCTGAAAGATCAGCTGTTAACCTTATGCAGATTCTCTTGTATGTTTGTTGTTTTCCCTTGCTGCTTTTAATATTGTTTTATTTGTATTTAATTTTTGATAGTTTGATTAATATGTGTCTTGGCATGTTTCTCCTTGGATTTATCCTGTATGGGACTCTCTGCACTTCCTGGAGTTGAATGACTATTTCCTTTCTCATATTAGGGAAGTTTTCAACTATAATCTCTTCAAATATTTTCTCAGACTCTTTCTTTTTCTCTTCTTCTTCTGGGACCCCTATAATTCAAATGTTGGTGCATTTAATGTTGTCCCAGAGGTCTCTAAGACTGCCCTCAATTATTTTCATTCTTTTTTCTTTATTCTGCTCTGCAGTAGTTATTTCCACTATTTTATCTTCCAGGTCACTTATCCATTCTTCTGCCTCAGTTATTCTACATTGATTCCTTCTAGAGAATTTTAAATTTCATTTATTGTGTTGTTCATCATTGTTTGTTTGCTCTTTTGTTCTTCTAGGTCCTTGTTAAATGTTTCTTATATTTTCTCCATTCTATTTCCAAGATTTTGGATCATCTTTACTATCATTACTCTGAATTCTTCTTCAGGTAGACTGCCTATTTCTTCTTCATTTGTTAGGTCTGGTGGGTTTTTACCTTGCTCCTTCATCTGCTGTGTGTTTCTCTGTCTTCTCCTTTTGCTTAACTCACTGTGTTTGGGGTCTCCTTTTCACAGGCTTCAGGTTTGTAGTTCCTGTTGTTTTTGGTGTCTGCCCCAGTGATGTGTTTTGGGATGTCTGTGCCCTTATTATGATTTTAGGTAGCCTCTCTGCTAACGGGTGGGGTTGTGTTCCTGTCTTGGTAGTTGTTTGGCATAGCGTGTCCAGCACTGTAGGTGGCTGGTTGTTGAGTGGAGCTCGGTCTTAGCATTGAAATGGAGATCTCTTGGAAAGCTTTCACCCTTTGATATTATGTGGAGCTGGGAAGTCTCTGGTGGACCAACATCCTGAACTCAGCTCTCCCACCTCATAGGCACAGGCCTGACACCTGGCCAGAGCACCAAGACCCTGTCAGCCACAAGGCTTCTACCTTTCCCAGTTTTGCTAGGGTCAGTCCTATGGCATTGGGATGATGTGGGCTCCTTGTAGAGCAAAGGCCAGTCTTCCCACCATTCAGCCTAGGAGGTTGTACTTTTGCCTTACATCTCAAATGACCATTTTTGTGAAAAACAAACAAAATCCAAACATGAGAAATCTGTTCTAAGCCCATCAAGGAATGTTCAGGATTATTAAAGATGCTTTTTTCTAATCCTCAGACAAGCCCGTGAATGGTTACAAATGGATGGCTGCCTTGGAATACCATTCTTGGCCGAGAAACAGGATTCCAAGTAACCAATTGGCTCAGTTAAAAGATTCCCTATTTCCAGAGCCAGCTTCACACACCCACACAGGGTCATTCTGGGTCAAGGCCCAGGTTCCTCCAAACTAAGCACTTTTACTAGTAAACAAAATCTTCATGGATTTCAGTCTGTGCTTCATCTAGAAGGGCAAAATGTAATTTGGAATGGTATAGAGCTCAAGTCAGTTTTGAAAATCAAAAGCCCTTATCACATTTTAAATTAGGATCTAAAATGGTTAAAATCATATTTTTTCCATTCGTGAAAATGAAAAGATAAGACTTCATGAACTGTGAGTGCATTAAAAATCACAAATTGCATTTTCCATAGCTTTGATACATTCAATATTCAAATCTTTATAAGCATAATTTCCAGGAAACAACATTTGTATATTTAAAATGTCGAGCCAGACAATGTAAGGAAAGATAGACTTGTTTTGTGAGAAAGTGTTTAAGAAGGTACTAATTCAATCAAATAGGAATAGTATGCACTTACTATCTTATTAGGTAGTATGTCAGCATCCTTACTCAGTTTAGTAAGTGGAGAGAATATGATAATAATACAAACAAGATTTTAATTGAAATCCCAGTTTAGCTCTGCTCTTGACCTTGGGTTCATAGTGTATGCTTTAGGCCTGGGCCTTTACATGTCCCCAAGACTAAATATATTTAAGAGAGAGGGATTCTTCAGTCAATTCTTGGACCTGGTCACAAAACTAATTCACAGAAATTAGTGGGTCACTAGAATAATCTCTGTGTACAAAAGAGAGAATTACTAGAGATATCAGTGAATATTTCCTTTCTAATTTTCTTGATGCTTCTCAAATTCCAAATTTCATGCTCCCCATCACACAAGAAATAATTGTTTTACTTGTATTTTGTGCAATTTACATAAAAATACGACTTTCATTTCTACATCTTTAAAATTTCATTTTCTCCCATTGTGTTACTTGGAAATTGAGTCCAAGCACTTTTATGACTTAATGCACTTTATCTAGTAACTTTACCCATTTCTCCAAAGTACATTAATTGTACCTCCTTTCTCTCTACCTGTGTAAAGTCTAATTTGTTTTACTTACCTCATCTCTTTGTAAGTGTTGAATGCCCTATAGACCATATTGTTTTATTATGAGATATTTAATTGAGTAATATCCTCAGAAAAACATGGCTCGGTGAGAGTGTGCGTGTGTGTGTGTGTGCGTGTGTGTGTGTGTGTGTGTGTGTGTGTGTGTGTGCCTGAGTGGGCATGCATGTACACACATGTCAGAAACCTGGAAAGAAGCTGAAAAAGAACACTGGTCAGTCCAAACACAATAAAAAATTGGCTTGGAAAATCACCAAGGATGGAGTGTAGTTTCTTGAGAACACTATTTTTCTTTTTCCAATTCAGTCACTGTTGCAAAACCTGAAGCTCCTAGAAATTGATTAATCTCTTTTCAATTCAAGCTAATTGGATTTATGGTATAAAGCACTCTGCTAGGAGAAAATGAAAGATTATATTTTACTCTTTGATTCTCACTTAATGATTTATTTTTAACTTGTTATATTTACTTGGCTCTATTTTGTATCAACCTATGGGTTAGACAATGCATTAAAACTGTAGAGTTAAAAAATAAAAACTGTAGAGTTTACACTTTCAAATCCACTTGCTATGATAAATTTTTCCACGTAGGAATTCTTTATTCTTATGAGTTGCATTATAATTGTTAGCGTCAAACAGAAAGTAACTTGCGAGTAGGACTACGATGAATTATTTTCAATTTATGAGGATGAGAAAGATGAATAAACATTTTAGGAGAAGAACATAGTCTGAAACTTTCTGATTAATGTTTTCAATGCCAAGAGTCTTACATACACACACAAGCACAGATATTTATCTAAATGGGACTTGTGATTATCCAAACTGTCTGAGCTTCAGTTTTCTCATTTGAAAATGGGGGAAAATATGTAAGCAATTTATAGAACACCATAGAAAAAATAAGTCCAAGTACGTAGCAGTTCTCTGAATGGAAGAGCATGTAGGTTGGACCTATAGGTTGTACAGCTGGTGACAATACAGGGTAAGTGGAGAGAATACGATAATAATACATACAAGATAAAGTTGCCTTGTATGTGGATAGCATAATTAATATTTTATACATCGATGCTCAAGGCCATCCCTTTGCAAAATTATTTAAGATATATTTATACAATTTGCAGATGATGAAAAATGAAAAAATGTGGATACTTCCATTTATCTTTTTAGAAACAAAAGATGAAATGGGAAGTTGATATGCTGTATATCCAAAAGGAAAATTATGATTCTAAGTTTCATGATACTATTGTATCTTAGAATTGAAAGGATTAAGATCAGGCCTTAACTGATATTCAATCACACCAGTCAGAATGGCCATCATCAAAAAATCTAGAAACAATAAATGCTGGAGAGGGTATGGAGAAAAGGGAACCCTCTTACACTGTTGGTGGGAATGTAAATTGATACAGCCACTGTGGAGAACAGTATGGAGGTTCCTTAAAAAGCTACAAATAGAACTACCATATGACCCAGCAATCCCACTACTGGGCATATACCCTGAGAAAACCATAATTCAAAAAGAGTCATGTACAAAAATGTTCATTGCAGCTCTATTTACAATAGCCCAGAGATGGAAACAACCTAAGTGTCCATCATCGGATGAATGGATAAAGAAGATGTGGCACATATATACAATGGAATATTACTCAGCCATAAAAAGAGACGAAATTGAGCTATTTGTAATGAGGTGGATAGACCTAGAGTCTGTCATACAGAGTGAAGTAAGTCAGAAAGAGAGAGACAAATACCGTATGCTAACACATATATATGGAATTTAAAAAAAAAATGTCATGAAAAACCTAGGGGTGAAACAGGAATAAAGACACAGACTTACTAGAGAATGGACTTGAGGCTATGGGGAGGGGGAAGGGTAAACGGTGACAAAGCGATAAAGAGGCATGGACATATATACACTACCAAAAGTAAGGTAGTTAGCTAGTGGGAAGCAGCCGCATAGCACAGAGAGATCAGCTCGGTGCTTTGTGACCGCCTGGAGGGGTGGGATAGGCAGGGTGGGAGGGAGGGAGACGCAAGCGGGAAGAGATATGGGAATATATGTATATATATAACTGATTCATTTTGTTGTGAAGCTGAAACTAACATACCATTGTAAAGCAATTATACTCCAATAAAGATGTTAAAAAAAAAAAAAGTACTTGTACAACAACAATAACAGCATACGCCACTGCTATAACTGATATTACTACTAATATCAATGGTGGTAAATATTTGCTATTTGTGAAGCCATGTGCTGTTTGCTTTACTTACATTGCTTCACTGAATCTTAAAGTTCTTTTTATGATTGCTTCTGTTATAAAGATGAAGAAACTGATGCAAAGACTTTGGAGCAAACGGCTCTAAATCACTTAGGAGTAATGCCAAAGTCACTGACTCCAGTCTTGTTTACTCCAGAGTCCAATTCTTAACAAACATGGTGCAGTGTCATATTTCAAGAGGATGGGAATCCCTAAAATATATATATTTAAAAAATATATATGTATATATATATTTATTTATTTAGGAAGTTGTATTTATTTTCTATTGCTGACATTAAAATTACCACAAACTGGCTTAAAACCACACACATTTAATATTTTAGAGCTCTGTATGTCAGAAGCCTTGTATAGTTCTCACCAATCTAAGACCATGATGTTGGCAGGGCTGCATTTTGTTTTTTTTTTTTAGAGGCTATAGGGGAGAATCTGTTTCCTGCTCATTCAAAGTTCAGCAGAGTTTGGTGTGACGTGCTTGTAAGATGGAGGTCCCAGTTTCTTTGGTGGCTGTTGGCTAGGGCCACGCTTAGAGTCTAGAAGCCTTTCCCCCACCCTTGCACATAGCCACCTGCATCTCAGAACCAGCAATGGGAATTACATTCTTCTCAGGCTATCATCTCTCTGTCCCTTCTGATATGGCACTCTGTAGTGGAGAAAGGTTCTCTGCTTTTAGGGACTCATGTGATTAGATTGATTCCACTGGAATAACTCAGTCTATTCTCATCTCAAAATCTGTGTCCTGAATCACATCTACAAATTCCCTTTTGCCATGACAACACTTCACAGGTCTGGAGTTTAGGGTGTGGACATCTTTGGGGTCCATTACTCTGCTTGCACACAAAAATCACTGAAGGCTCACTTCACAGCACAACCTTGTGTATTCTTTCATTTAACATTGTCATCATTGTCATCACCATCATCATGATCATAATTATAATTTGACATATCAACTTCAGGTAAGGAATAATTAACAGAATAAAAGTATTAAATTAATCTCAGCATTCTCTCTCTTTCTCTCCGTGTGTGTGTGTGTGTGTGTGTGTGTGTGTGTGCATGTGCATTATAGAGGGGGTGAAAGGGCAATGGAGAGCAAGGGAAACTTTTTCAAGGTGATAGAGTCTGTATGAGTCCAGATTTAAATTGAGGAAATATCCTAGAATTGTTTTAGTAGAATTTTAAAACATTATTTCTCCACCACCCATGCATGTTCTCAATTACCCAAGTCAATATGTGAGAAGAGAAACAAGATTTCAATTATTAGACTGAAGAGAAATTTTATTCAGAAATTTTATTTCAGGGTAGATACGCCCTGATTAGACACTAGATTTTTAGATTCTCTCTCTCTCTTGATCTCCTGCCTGCCTTTCTCTCTCCCTTAATGGTAAGATTTTAGGGATACTGGCAATTTTGTAGAATTGAGGTAAAGAAAGCATTGCCAGTGAAACTCCCTTTGTTTTGGAAACACATGAGGATGAATACTTTGTTTACATAGATATGGTATGACAAATTTTCACAACTTTTGTATTGAGATAACTCTACTGTCCTTGATTCTGAAAATAGCCTTAGTGTTATGTTTTCTTTAGTAATAAAAAATTCAGAGTGTCTTTAGATAGACCTACCCTTAAGAAAGGAAGATTTCATTTCATGAAAACAGCTTTTGACTACCGGGACCACCATGTGAAACTAATTCAGGTTGAATATCCAAGACTTTGAGAAGATTGTTGTTGACATTTGGTGGTTGCATCATATCCTTTGCTTTTATCCCTCACTTTAGGAGTTTAGTAAGCAAGAAGTATTTGTGTTGGGTACCTGTAGGTACAACTTGTATCACACACCTGAGCTTGAAGAATAGCTGCAGAGAGCAACAATCCAGGAAAACAGGATGCTTCCATGACTGATTCAGACTTTCAGGCAATGTAATGAAGATTGACTTATTCCAACTGAGTGAGCCACTGTGGAGGTTCATGGGAATGTCAAGGAAGAGAATTCCCGGGAGAATAATGGCCAACTTATAATTTGCAAGGTGGGACTCATAGTCATTTAAAAGGGGATACAACTTTGTTTTTGCTACCAAAATTATTAAAGCAGGTTCTATCAACTACAGCCTATGGAATTCAACCTAAATTCATGACTCTGATGGAGTATTGATAACCAGGGATAAGTGCAAATTCACTCTTAATTTTAGAGCAACCTATAAATTTTTATGAAACATTTAAAGAAAACAACTAGAAAGTGATAACGTTTGGCAAAATCTTCTGAAGAAATTTCAGTTCAGCTTTGCCACAGTTGGTCAGACTGGGAGTTTCTGTATTGCTTAGTAAATAAGAGGACAAGCTTTGGAGTAAGACTGCCTGGGTTAACGTTTTGACCCCATCTTTCACTTGCCACAAGAACTTAGAGAAGTCACTTAACCTGTCTTCATCTCAGTTTCCTAACTTTAATATGGAAAAAAATAATAGTACCAATGTAAGAGGTTTGTTGTGATGATTAATTTAGTTAGCATATGCAAAGGTTTAGCTCAGCACACTTAGATGATTAGTAATATTAGCAAGTATATGATGATCCTCGCTCACTTCTCCATAGAGAGGTGCTTTGTTCAACAAATCCTAAAGGCCTATGTGTCTCAATCACACCACTTTCTATAAGTCCTTTACTGATAAAATAATTGAATGGGACAACTCTGATATGGTATTATGTTATCATCTGTGATCAAGTGGGGAAAAATCTGGTCTCAACTGTGGCCCTAGTGAAGGAAGCATAATCATGAAAGGTCAGGTAACAGAGATGCCATAAAACTTGATCATCAACACATGGACTTCTATTCCATCAGCTTTTATCCAACAAATTCTGACACTGTTGTTACAATGTATTATACAGATTGAGCATCTCATTACACCTGCGTAAAAAAGATTCCTTAATTTATTTCTAATCCCAATCTGTAACCTTATAAGCAACAACCAGAGTTCACCAAAGAGATCTTAAGGAGCTAAAACTTTTGGATAAGACTGCCAAGACTCTAGGAGTCCTAAAAATACTTGTCAAAAATATGATTTTCTTGTAACTTTCAGGAAGATCATTGAAAGGGAACTGCCTAAATATATACATTTTAAAGATGCTGAATCAGGCTTAGACTCTGAAATCCTAAAGCTTATTTTAAGCCTCTGCCTAGAAAAAGAATGTGTAATATCTTATATCATCAGAGTCCTAGGGTATAAGAAGATACTTCTGTCCCTAAAATTGATACGTTCATCATTTGAACAAGGGTCAAGGTCTTAGGGCAAGCAACAGAAAAGTGGTATTTATAAAGTATAGTAACAGTTCAGAAACAAGAGCAGAGTCTCAGGTGTGATCCTCACATCCCAGGGGAAGACATCTTTTAATATATAGCTAAAACAGTCTACTAAGATGCCAGAAGTGTTACAGTCACCAAGTAGCAAAAAGAAAGAACTTGTTCTGAAATGTGAAGTCATTTGTATTCTGTGGATGAACAAGTGCTTCAGGAGAAGTGTCCAAGAGTTTAGTGACTTAGCCTGGGATTTGAGAGTGTTAAGAACTATAGATTTGTGCAAGTTAAAGTACTGCTCATCGGTATGATGAGCATCGGTATTGCTTGTGTAGTATGGCTTAGAAGAGTAATTGAAGTTAGTTGCTAAGGTAGCAATGGATCAGAAAATGTATACAGAGCCTGTTTTCAATAGCTAGGGACAAGGATTTATAAGTAAGACACTTTCAATGATGTCCCAAGTATCAGTCAATGGATATTTGCTTTGTATTTCCAAAGAGACTGCACTCTGAGTCAATGACAGAGGATGACAAAATGACAAAATGACAGAGAATAAGGAAGAAAGAGGGAGAAAGTCTTCTGAAAATACATAAAAATGAGGAACCATTCTTAAAAGGGAAGTTCCCCTTATCCTGTAAGATTCTTGTGGGGAGAATTGGGGATGGATGTGGATGATTCCTTAGAAGGCCTAAAATGGACACAAACTATAAAAAGAGATAATGAAGTAGTCCAAATGATAAAACTTCCTAAGCTATTATAGGTGTAAGAAATGTGGCCATATGCAAATGAAATATTATCCGGATGACCTGAGGTATTTACAATGTAAAAAATCAAGGATTGCAAGTGACAATTCCTTATGTAATTTTATAATAGGCTCCAAAGCTATTAAAAATCAGAACTGACCAAGACTGTGCTGTATAGATTCAGTTTGCCAGTAAAACAGTTCTACGATTTTAAGGCTGGAATCATTTGACTGTGTGTTGTGATCATGTCTTGATGGTCACACAGAAGTAATGGATGCAGTAATAATTTAGTGCCTTGAAATCAAAGCATTCAGTAGCGGAGCACGTTGAGAGGATGTAACACGGACTTCTTTACATAATGTATTTTAGTATTGTGCATGGCATGAAGCAATAGCACCTGTGGGTATTTTTCATCTCTTGTATTTTGGAAAGTGGTACTTGTTGCAGTTAACTTCTGACCACTATTGAGTCTGCCCAATCATGTTATTAAAAGGGAAATATTTCCAGTGAAGAGTAGAAAAAGGGACTGGAGAAAATGACAGGACCCTTGAACATTACGATCTAAAAACACTAAAATCCCTGAGGTTGTTTGTTTCATGAGGCCAGCTTAAATTGACACCAGTTATTGGAGTCCCAGGACAACATACATTTCTATTCCTTTTTGTTAGTGAGGAAGAAATTCAAGAAAAACATGAATGTGTATTGTTTACTGAATAACACTTAATGCCATAAAATATATCAATACACTGTGCTCCATGTTTGAAATGCCCTCGTCTACTTGATAAAGAGCCAGGGGATATGAGAGCTGGATTTAAAGGAGCAGACATTATCAAACATTTATAGTTGAAGAAGACAAAGTAAAGAGAAATTTAATCTCTTTATTAAGATGCACTCATTTGAAAAGATGTTTATGGGATCTCAGATATTTCTAGAATTTAATGTTTGGTGGGTAAAAGTAATTCAGAGCATTATAATTATTGTTATATTTTTTACTTTAAGATGCTTTCTTTTAGGTTGCAAAACTAGACTTTAGCAGAGCCTTTATAAGACTACCTGCTGGCAGATATAAACCTATTTTCTCTGAAGCTAGATAAAATGTGTCAAAACAGTAGTGGAGGGCTTCCCTGGTGGCGCAGTGGTTGAGAGTCCGCCTGCCGATGCAGGGGACACGGGTTCGTGCCCCGGTCCGGGAAGATCCCCCATGCCGCGGAGCGGCTGGGCCCGTGAGCCATGGACGCTGAGCCTGCGCGTCTGGAGCCCAGATTCCAACTGGAAGAGTTCCTTCTCATACACACACCATGTAGGTAAGAAGACAGACATGATGAAAGACATAATCAGGGGAAAATTGAAAAATTAGGTTAAAATAAGCTTGCTCCGGTGTGAAAATGGAGATCTGCTGAAATGACCACTTGGTAAAAAACAAACAAGGTGTTAAGTTCATGAATGTCAACATGGAAAGAGAACCAATAAATCATATAATTTACCTTTTCCTTGTCTCAATATGAGGAAAACCAGCCCTCCTATTTGGATTGCCAGAAAAGCTGAGGCCACTGATGCACTTGCCCAGGACTGCCTTGCTACCCACATACCTTCCCTTGACAGCTGATATTACTCATTTAAAGACTTCTTTTGCCAGTATCCTAGAAGTCTGCAGAAATACTCAGAAGCATGTTTTCAGCTTAGAGACTGGCTACCGCATAGATTTCTCCAACCAGAAAACTTTCCTCCTTTGATAGAGCAAACATATTGGGATCCAGAAATCACCACATCAATGGTATCGTGGCCAAGGAAGTCAACTATCTGCCATTGGAGCTCCCCACCCCTCAAATACAGAAAAATTAAGGACTTTAGAAAACCATCGAGAGGGACTGCTAGTGGCAGTACTTGAAGGCTTTCCCCTAAAGGTGAGCTAGGAGAAGTTGCAGGTGTACCCAGAAGACAGGTGAGTTCACCCATTGATTTCCATCAAGTGGTTCATTGAAGCTTTCTCAAAATTCACTGGCATGAACCTGGGGGTAGATCAAAATCACACTCTAGTCTTTAGCAAATTTTGTCTCAGCTTCCTTGTTGACTACCCGTACCAAGGTACAGAAGAGGTGGTAGAATGGCAAGGACATACTATTACTCAAATTTTAGCAGCAGCTTCTAAGTTTTCGGACAGCCTAGAGACAAAGAAATTAAGGACCACAGTGTTGGCTGCTCAGTTATAACTCAATAAAGGGAATAGTCTAGAATTTGGCCAACGTATAAAGAGAAGAAAGGACAAAGGGAGCTTATATGTTATTATTTCAAAAAGCCAGGACATTGAAAGAGGAGTTGCAGAGACTCTGGGGTATGCAGGAGTTGTAAGAACAAGAGTATCAAGAAATCCTAGGACAAATCCTCAGCTAGGAAATATTTAGCAAAAGGCTCAACGTTGACAGATTGAGGAAATTTTACAGGTAGGAACTGGTAAACCATATATGTCCTCAGGCTAATCTATCCGTGCCTTCTCTGACAGATACTCGTGCTACTATTCTGCAATTTCCTTGGAAATGTTTCTCTGTTTGGTGACAGATCACTACAGGTTGTCAGTATCTCAGCTCAGCTTTCTATGTCTTCTTTTTCCTTCATGGTTTCTATACAGATAGGTCCTTTCACTGAGGAACATGTGTTCTTTTTTTCTCCTGATTCTCTGGTAACTGTAATGCAGAGAGACCTGTTGTGCAACTTAAAGGCTGCTTCTGTGCTCTGGATGCAGGATCTGTGGAGCATCTTGGGAAAAGATACCTAATTTGGTTATAATGTGCCTTCTGAAAGAAAAGTGGTTTTGCAGAGAGTCCCAGTCTTATACTGTGCTAGAAAAAGCACCTCAATCAGAAACAAACTGGGAAACAATAGGGAATAATAATATGCATTTAATTTGAGATACAGAACCAACAAAAATAGTTTACTAAAAGGATAAGCCATGGCCATATGTAAAACTGTATCCTTGGTCTAGAACTTAATTAAAAGGAATAAAAATGATTATAAAAGAATTCAAAAAACAAAGAATAATTTGAAAATGGGACACTCACATTGTGATACCTCCAGTAAAGAAAGGATGGTAAATTTGATAAAGATGGCCAAGTTTTATATAGATCTAAATAATCTATTTTTCCCAACCCTACAACTATTCTGACATCTGATTTTGGTACTATTGTCTACAAAAGTTTTCTCTGTAATTGATCTATGTTTTGCAATTTCTTTCTTTCCTTCCTCTCTTTCTTTCCCTCTCTTCTCCCCTCTCCTTTCTTCTTCGCTACTGGGAGTCTATAGTTTTGTTTGCTTATTTTTTATTTTTTTATTTTTTTACAAAAGAGTCCAGTATTTATGGCAAAGAATTCCTCAAAAATTTCAGGGCTCTCTTACCTTTTCATCTAATCCTCTACGAGAGAGAGAGAGAAAGGGAGAAATTTAAAGGCATTCATCCAACCAGATGGATTTTAATTATTCAAAATGTAGATGATTTGCTGATAGCCTCTGAAACTGGAAAGCAATGCAAATGTGATACTTTGATTTGTTAACATTCTTTGCTTCACAAGGACATAAACCCTCACTGGAAAAATTGCAATATTGCTCAACTGAGGCAAAACATTTAGGACATTTGTCGTCAACTGTAGTGTTACAGTTGTCAACTGTAGTGTTACAGGTGTCGTCAACACCAAGTGTTACAACCTATCAGTCAGTACATTTTGAAATTAAAACAGTCTACTACCAAAAATCAGACAATTTCGGGGACTAGCACAGTATTGTAGAGAGTGGATTCCAGCTTTTGCAGAGTGAGCAAACACTCTGATGGAGATATTGCATGATAATTCTCCAGATCCTCTGGTCTGAACTCCAGAATCTGAAGAGGCGTTTGAACAACTGAATTTGGCAGTAGCCTCCACCCCAGCATAGCAGATTCCAAATTTTAAGAAACCTGACCTGATTTATCTGCTATTCCTTTTTTATTGCATATTTGATAATGTTCACTGATAGGTTGGGACAAAAGTGGCTCACTTAAGGCTTCCTATGCTGTGATGAGATCGTAATTCCTTAGAAGCTCATGATTTGCCTGTGAGTCTGCACAAGCAGACACATGAATAGTATTTACTAGAGCTGCAATTCTTGGTTCTGGATTTAATATGGATATATACTAATAAATACATGATTCTTTTCTGTCGTACAAAGACTAGTTTTTAAAACAGAGGATTTTTAATTCAGTGAGAACTAAAATATATCATGGAAAATAATGATAGCTGTTTTGTCAGAGGTTTTACAACTACCTGCTCAGATATCAGTAAGTCAGTGCAGAGCTCACACAGAGCAGAAGGATGAAGTTTCTAAACACAATAATCTTGCTGACAGAGTTGCAACGGCTTCTGGAAGTTCTACTTTTAATACAAGAATAAACTTTTGGCAAAGGCCACAAAAGCAAAAATAAACAAATGGGACTACATCGAACTAGAAAGCTTCTGCTCAGCAAAGGGAACCATAAACAAAATGAAAAGACAACCTGTGGAATGGGAGAAAATATTTGCAAACCACATATTTAATAGGGGTTATATTAAAGCTATACAGGGAACTCATACAACTCAATAGCAACAAAACAAAATAAAAACAAACAAACAAAAACACCAAGTAACCCATTTTAAAAATGGGCAAAGGACCTGAATAGACATTTTCCCAAAGAAGTCATACAAATAGCATGAAAAAGTGCTCAACATCAATAATCATCAGGGAAATGCAAATCAAAACCACATTGAGATATCACCTCATATCTGTTAAGATGGTGCTTATACAAAAAGGTAATACATGCTGTTGAGTATTTACAGAATAAGGAAACCTGTACACTGTTAGTGGTAATGTAAATTGGTACAGCCACTATGAAAAGCATTATGGAGATTTTTCAAAAAATTAAAAATAAAATTACCATATGATCCAGCTAGCCCACTTCTGAGTATATATATCTAAAGGAAACAAAACCATTATCTACAAGAGATAGCTGTACTTCCATGTTTGTTACAGCACTATTCACAACAGCCAAGGTATGGGAAGAACCTAAGTGTCTGTAAACAGATGAATGGATCAAGAAAATGTGATGTACACACACCCCCACACACATATAGGAATATTATTCAGCCTTAAGAAAGAAGGAAATCCTATCATTTATAATAAACAAATGGATGAACCTACAGAGCATTACACTAAGTGTAACTCATACAACTCAGGCAGAGAGAGACAAATACTGTGTGGTATCACTTATATGTGGAATCTAAAAAAAAAAAGTCAAACTCACAGGAAAAGTGAGTATAAAAGTATTTGCCAGGGACTGCGGTTGGGGGAAACAGGGAAAGTTTGAAAAAAAGAAAAAAAAGGTACACATTGTCAGTTACAGGGAGAATGAGATCCGAGGATCTAATCTGTAACATGGTAACTATAGTGGACAACACTGTATTATATAATAGAAATTTGCTAAGAGGGTAGCAATTAAATGTTTTCACCAAAAAAAAAAAAAAAAAAGAAAAGAAATATGTGAGGTGAGGCATGTGTTAACTAATGGGGGAATTTTTTCACAATGTATACGTATATCAAATCATCATACTGCACATTTTAAACATGTTACAATTTTATTTGTTAATTATATATCAATAAAGCTGGAAAAATATCTTGTTCCTTTTCAAAAAATATGCTTCGCAAAAGAAAATCGACAAATGGATTATAAAAGGGACTACAAAGATGTTTCACTGGACAATGGAAATTGTTTAACAAAATCAGTCCTACAGCACAGTCTCAATTTGCTTGGTTAGTGTTGTTGTGCCATCAACAAATGCATATGAATAAAAGAGGGATTTAAGGAGACTAGACTTTTAATATGGAGACTAGACTTTTAATATGGAGACTAGACTAGACTAGACTAGACTTTTAATAAGGAGACTAGACTTTTAATATGGAGACTAGACTAGACTAGACTAGACTTTTAATAAGGAGACTAGACTTTTAATATGGAGACTAGACTAGACTAGACTTTTAATAAGGAGACTAGACTTTTAATATGGAGACTAGACTAGACTAGACTTTTAATAAGGAGACTAGACTTTTAATATGGAGACTAGACTAGACTAGACTAGACTTTTAATAAGGAGACTAGACTTTTAATATGCCTACCAGAAACAGATAACATGATTCAAAACATATTAGAATGATGTGCTCTTTATCAGCAGAATTGTTTGCAGGCCACTGCCAAGGCAGTCACAGGAAGTTCTCCGTGACCAACTTTACCAGCACCTGGCAGCAGTTAGATTTCACAGAACTAATGTCTGTAAAAGGCAAGAGTTATGGTGTGTACGATGTCTGGATGGCCCAAAGTCTTTTCCCCTTTAAAAATTAATAGGCAGGCAGTGGTATAGACTCCCTTAGTACATGTAATTTCCACTTTTGGGATACCAGAGTACATTGGCTAGGACAGGAGAAGTCAGTTTATTCCTATTCTTTTCCAAGCATTATGCCAATATTTGTAAAGTCCTATAAACCTCAGTCCTCAGGACAAGTAGAACTAATGAATCAAACCACATAACTCACTAAGATTCTGCAACTTACTACATGCAGTAAGATGGTCCAGAGCTTCACCATTAGCCTTGTTAAAAATTAAAATGACACCTGTAAGCAAGCATGGAATTTCACTCTTCAAATTTGCTTGGCAGGCCTATGAAATTGGGTCTGAGACCGTGTCCTGTTCCTTATTTAACTGAATCCTCTTTAATCACATTCACTACTTAAAGGGACTTCTCTTTTCCCTAGAAGCCCTGAGACATAACGCCATCTTGAAAAGACTTGGAAGAAGTTGGCCACCCCATTAACCAGGAAATCCCATTCATCTGAAAGTGTCCCACCTTCAGTGTTCAGAAGCCTGAAAGATAGGCTGTCACTGTTTTGAGAGAGACCCTTTCAAGTGCTGCTGATCCCATATGATTAGGATCTAAGTGAAAAATAAGACAAACAAACAAGCAAAATCCAGCAATTCATGCTTTACATGTGAAGCCAACACCATCTCAGGAAGACTGGACTGTGTTCCCTAAAAGGATTTAAAACTCTAATTTTTTTGGAGTAACTGATGGTGGTAGTGAACTAAACTGGAAAAAATATATTTAGCAAACTTATTACTATTCTCGTAGTCGGCCTTGCTCACAGTAAGGTTATTTCAATTACTTTAAGCATCACAACTTTCTAAAACACAAACATGTTATTGTTACTTTACTTTTTCTTTCTATACTCCCAGTACTTGTTTCCACAGTCTTATTTCTGATTAGCTCTAAACTTTACTTCCAGTATAACTAGTATCTGGACTCATAAGTCCAACAATCTGATTATTGACAGAGAAAAAATGGACAGTCTTTATTAGTAAATTTTTATAAAAACAAAGTAAAAGTAATTAGTATGCATCCGAGTATTCAAGCTCTAAACACAAAAATGCGTGCTTAATTGTTTCATTGGAAGGGTGATGTAGGAAAGAAAAGAAAAACATTGAATTAATAGACTAACAGAAATCTGGCATTTACAGATAGAGACTGCAAAAGACAAGTCTCCTGTCACTCAGTTAACTTTGAAACGTAAGTTATCACCAGTCTCATCATAGATAGATAAACAAAGCTGAATGTCTGTTATTCATGAAGATATAGTTGACTATTATAATAATATAACTATTGATCTGGACCTGATGCTAAAAAAAAAAAGGCCCATAAGGGTTTTTTTTCTTCACAGCCATATATATCAAGCACTGAAAATTCAATCTGTACCTTTCAATGGATGCCTCATAATAAAACTTTGATACTAGTCATGATGATAGATGATGATAGTCATGGATATCTTTGCATTTCACATCTAGTGAAAATTACTTGCTAAGATAGAACAATTTCTAAGGTCCTAAATTGTCATATAAATGTGATGGTATTTATGTGATTGACTGAAACTCAAGAGAACTTTATTGGACCTTGCAAAGAAAATTCTTGATTAAAAATTTAGATTATCAGGCTCCAGAGTTTAGGTATCCTTCAGGCTTGGATTGGATAAGACTACATAAAAAACTACCAATTAATATTTGGATAAGAACTTGAAAATACAAGCAATAAAGACATCACAATTATGGACTTGAAGATATTTAGATGGCTGCTATATGCCCATAGAAATGTAGAAAAAGCAATAAAGATCATTGGAAAATTGTAATGTTAGTATTTCATAATAACAAGGGAGGATTTTGTAAGGGCAAATACAAGTTAAGAATTAAGAGGAATAATTCTCTCTGTTGAAAATTAAGAAAAAGAGACCTCTCCCTTTTCTTAAAGTATTTACTTTCAAAAACTTGTAATTTTAAGTTCTCTCTACCACTTTGAAATGTATGTAAATCTTTATAAGCTAAACTAGCCACTTGCCACATTTATGACCCAAGGACCTGTGAGCAAACTCTAAAAAATAATCATCGCTCAGTTTCCGTAGTAGGGTAGGAGGATAATTTTGGTGGTTGCCCACTGTCAAGTTGCAAAACTACCTCTTGTTATAAACCTATAAAAAAACTAATGATCACCCAAATTACCTGGTAAATTTAAAATGAACTATGTGTGACAAATTGTGTTGTAAGTCCCCTTACTTGAGAACCGTTTATTGTTTATCTTGAGAATGTGTATGTAATGGGATACATCTGTTTGACTCATAAAAGGTGAGCTTTATTTCTGCATTTGCAATCTCTTAGTGGATAGTCTGTGATATGTATCACATTCTGGTTTAATGCCCATCCAATAATAAAATTGTTTTCTTTCTCTTCTACATTTGTGGAGAGATTTTTCTGAACTGGGAGGAGATTTTGTTTTTAATTATATTTCCCTAACAGGTACCGGAAAGCAATAATCTTAGAATACGTAAAGAACCCTTAAAACTTAATAATAAAAGACAAACAATCAAAATAATGGGCAAAAAATGTGAACACAGGGCTTCCCTGGTGGCGCAGTGGTTGACAGTCCGCCTGCCAATGCAGGAGACACGGGTTTGTGCCCCGGTCCGGGAAGATCCCACATGCCGCGGAGCGGCTAGGCCCGTGAGCCATGGCCGCTGAGCCTGCGCGTCCGGAGCCTGTGCTCCGCAACAGGAGTGGCCACAACAGTGAGAGGCCTGCGTACCGAAAAAAAAGGGGAAAACAAAAAATTTAAACAAATGACCAAAAAACAAAAGAAATAGTTTTCAATATGAGGGTGAGGTTGATTAGAACCATTCTACATCCAGCAGAATGAATGTATAATAAAAGACTGGTGATACATCATGTTTCTGATCATGTGAAGCAAATAAAACTCTCATCTATTCTTGGCAGCAATGTAAAATGGTATAGTCACTTTGGAAAAATTTTTGGCAATTTCTTATAAAACTAAGTATACACTTAACTTTTTGACCTAGTGATTTTACTCTTTGGTATTTACTCAAGAGAATTGAAAGCATGTGTTCACACACACACACACACACACACACACACACACACACACACACAAAGGCTTATACTAGAATCCTCATGAAGGCTTTATTTATAGTAGAAAATGGATAAAGTATGATATACCTATATAATGAAAGAGTACCCAACAATAAAAAGGTATAAACTATTGATACCTGCAGGAACATGAACGATCCTCAAAAACCTTACTCTGAGAGAAAGAAGCCTTAAAAGAGTATACACTGTAGTATATAAAGTTCTAGAATAGGCATGACTATCAATGATGGAAAAATAAGGACAGGGACTCCTTGAGGGGTGAGAGTAACAACTGACTGGGAACGGGTCTGAGAGAACTTTTTGGGAGATGTTAATATTCTCTAGTTTAATAGTGGTGTGGGTTACAGGACTGTATGCAACTGTCAAACCTTGGCAAATGAACACTGTATTTGTGCAGAGCATTGTATGTAAATTTCATGATGAAAAGAATAAATTGCGAACAAATATTAAATGCCAGTAAATTGTTAAACTCTAGTGGTAACTCATGTTAAAATATTTAGATAGAAGTGTGCTAATATCTGCAATTTCCTGTTGAATGCAAAATCAAAAAAATCAGATGGATTAACAATTGGATGGAATGCATAAGTGGACAGACGTATGATAAATGTAGTAAATGTTAATGGTAGAATCCATATTGTGGGTATTCAAATATAAAATCTTTCATGGTTGCTGTATATTTATTTTTTATAATAAAATGCTGGGGAAAAATAAAGAAGAATATAATGAACAAACATCTGGAGCTACTGCAATTTTGCTAAAATATCTTTGTTTAGTTTAGCTTGAGATTAAACATGAGGTTTCGGTTTCTTAGGGTTAAAATATTATTATTGGGTTTCCCTGGTGGCGCAGTGGTTGAGAATCTGCCTGCCAATGCAGGGGACACGGGTTCGAGCCCTGGTCTGGGAAGATCCCACATGCTGCGGAGCGACTAGGCCCATGAGCCACAACTACTGAGCCTGCACATCTGGAGCCTGTGCTCCGCAACAAGAGAGGCCGCGACAGTGAGAGGCCCGCGCATCGCGATGAAGAGTGGCGCCCGCTTGCTGCAACTAGAGAAAGCCCTCGCACAGAAACGAAGACCCAACACAGCCAAAAATAAATAATAAATAAATTTTAAAAAATTATTATTACCTACAGACATAACCGTACTGTTTACCTTGCCTCATCTTCCCTTTAGTGTGATGCAATGAGAACCAGATGGACCCTTCATATTACAATTATTTTTGCAGTGCTATGAGAGAAGAACCCTGGAATAATCAAACCCCTTCCTCCTCTCCTGAGAGACAGTGAGAAATAAAATCTCCCAAAGGTAAACTAATCTTCTCTGGGAAGAGAAGGGGAAGGTCTCTAGTATACAATCCTCTGATTCAGAGTTTTATTGCCTTTGAATATAAACACAGCTCTGGGGAGGTAAATTGTTACAACTCTACAAAGTTTTTTCTAGGTTTTCAATCACCTTTTAACTTCTAAAGTTTGTCCTTTAACTGAGGTTTCAGTTTCCTTCATTTGAAAAACTCCAACTGTGCAGAAACATGAAAATATTTTTTTCTGCAGTTCCATTGACACTAAACTGTCCATATTCTTATCAACTTTCTGTATCGTATTAATATTTCTTTGCCTAGAAATACGCAATAATTGTTTCCTTGTAATCATTTCCCTTTATTCAATAAATACTTATTAAAAACCAAAAGAAACAAATAAAAACTGCCGTGGCCTTATACCCTATGTTAGTTTTAGTTAATAAGTTTTTAGCTTTTTGCCTCTTCCAACATTAAGAATAAAACATAGGTTAACATATCTGCAATGGATTGGGGTACCTATAGGGTTTAGAAAGTCTTATTTTATTCATGTATTTTTTCTTCCACATTGTAATGTTGTAAACCAGGGATATTAAGGTAATTAATGTGTATAATTTATATACCCTAATCCACACAAAACTAGGAATTTATGAACTGGTATATTGTAGAATCAATGGCATTTTAGGATGGAAAGTTTATTGCAGTATTTCTTCAGGTTCTATTCCCACTAGTGAAATGTTAAGGTATTCCATGGCCCTAATAAATAATAGCCATAACTTTTCCCTCCTGCTCCATTTTATATATTTAATGGAGATTGAGTAGAGACCGTTATATGGTCTCTTTCAGTTTCTGGCATCTCAGGAAGAAACTGATTTTTTATTCTAATCAGGTGTCTGTGATATTGCATTCTAAGATGTTTGTTTTAGTAAAATTTCTCTAGGTATCTATTTACATAAATATTTCATGACCCAAAAGAATCTGGATCAAAAGTTCTATGTATCAGTCCCAAATGGGCCATTGTCACAGAAATTTAAATTTTTCTTATTTTTTCCTTCTCTCAATGTAATAAATAGCCAATCCATTATGAGTGTGTGTTTTGCTCCCTTGTGCCAATATTTCAAGACAGGAAACCAATAAGTTAATTTGAGGAAAAGTGCTAATGGCTAAAAATGTCTTGATGAATTGAATCTCTAAGAAAAAACAGTTGCCTTTTTTATATTCTTATGTTTAAATTACATTTATATATTTAAAGTTTTTATAGATTTTATACTTGCCTTCACTTACTATAACTGGAAACAATTTAAACAGCCCCAGAAACAGTGAAAGGAAAGAGTTCAGAGGAGAAAAGTTAGACTAAAAGAATTCACTTCAGAAGACAGAATATCAGATTCATATTTTGTTTCATTTCTCCAGGAATCTATTTGCCCGTCTGCCCTTATTTGATTTTTTTGGTATATAATACGTTGTGCTTAAAAATGGTGATTCTGAATATCCCTATTTATAGCCCAGAGACTTTAGTTCTGACTTGGAAAACCGCTGATGGACTACAAAATCTCTTAAGCAAATAATTTGTATAAGTTTGGCAAAAAATCATTTCCTGAAAAAAGCCTGACCCTAACTAATGCTATTCTATTAATTGTTTTTGTATGATTTAGTATTAATATTCTGATATTTTGAGTGCCATTACCTTATTTCCATAATTTGCTACAGTTTATGGAAATCTATCTAATGCTAAGTAACGCAAAACAAAAAATTTCAGTTTTGAAATGTTTGTTGACAATTTTCTTTAATGGATTTAAGATATTTATTTGACCTAATCCAACAAATATTAAAATAGTTTATGGATGTATAATATTATATAATAATTCATAGTACATTTTTGTATATATAAACTCTTATGCCCCAAATGTGTTCCAGTTAAATAGGATTTCAGGCTATAATATAACTGGAAATTAGAGATACATTAACCGGCCCTTGGAGAATCACAATGTACCTCAAGATACTAAATCTCCAATAAATCCAAAGAAACTCTGACTTATTTTTCTCCCAGTATTTCCAAATGTGTTTGACTACAAGAATCTCTGAGGTATCCACGAATATGTGTGTGTCTGTGTGTGTGCACGCATGCCCATGACACGTATGTGTTATGTGTGAGACCAATCAACATCTCCATGGACACTAGTACTTCCGTGGAAAACTGTGTAACACTATACTAATTCATTAAAGTCCTGTGAGTTATTGCATGCTGGCAGTGTTATCAATCACTGGAGGTCTTGGATTTTGACTATGGTAAGGATTCAATTAATAGTTCCTGAAATTTAGTAAAATATTGATAGAATCACCTGGATATATTATAAACAAACAAGCAAACAAACAAGAAGATTGGATTCCTGATCTCTACCCCCAGAAGGTCTTATTGAGTAGCTCTATTATTTATGAGGGGTTCTTTAGTTATTAGACCTTTCCCAATGACTAGTGATCAGTTAGGTTGGTGAATCCCTAATATTCTTATAGAATACTAATGTTATATAACTCAGATATTTGGAAAGATGCTCATTTTCCCCAGATGAGAGTTCCCTGAGGTTGTGAAATATGTATTATTCATTTAATTATCCTAACATTTAAATAATGCCAGACACATGCAGTTAAAATTTTACAAGCTCAGTTAGGGCATAAATTATTTTACTGATTTAGAGAGTATTGAGATCGTTGAGAGTCTCTCTCTTGCTCATGTTAGAACACATTCAGATATGACACAGGATGGAGAACAAAACATTACATCTGTTACTGAGAGAGCCATTGGAGGCTTAGTATGTGGCTAAACAGGCTTGTTAGTACTTCACTGCTAAATGATACATAATTACACACATAGTCGCTCAAACAGCTGGATCAATTGCAGAACTCCTCTAAAAAAGCAGAGTTTACAGTGCACAGCAGAAAGCGAATCTGAACACCTGATGCCTGCAGGTTGGCATGTATCAAAGTGAATATAGGAAGGGGTCAAACAGAACAGATCCACTGCCAGTTCCTTCTTCCAAATTCATCACATTAGTCACCTTCCTATGCCTAAGCAGGAATGAGAAAGGGGCAAGAAGCAAAGCCAAAAGTGCTAATAACCATAGGAAAGTGTCCTCTCATGAAAACATCAGCACAGATGACAGAACAAATAGGTTCATAAAAAAAAAACTAGTAAATTATAAAGTCAAGCTCAATTCTGGTGTTTTGGTTTCCAGCCCAATATTTTTTTCCAAAACTAAACCTAGCAGAGAGGGTTATGAAGTTGATAGTTTCGATTTTTGTATTCTTATTATCTAGTTCATTTATTCAATAATTTTTATTAAACTTCTACTTTGGGTCAGAGTCTGTGTTGGGATGGAAATGAAACAGTGAATATAACTCGTTGTAGCCCACAGTCTAGAGTCAAAAAATAAATAATATAGCACACTATAGTAAATGCAATGTTTGAGACACTTGTAGGTTGTCACTGAGGGAAGAGAGTTTAAGGGTAGTCTGCCTGCAAGCACAGAGACGGACTCATGAAGGAAGTGATTCCTCAGATCAATCTCACATGATGATTGAGAGATAACAAGTTAAATGCAGGTGTGGAGAATTGGGCATTCCAAGCATGGAAAATGAGCAGAAACAGAGGAAAGAATGACCATGCTATTTATGGGAAATTCCTGATAATTTGCTATACCACTGTAATATCACATGCATGGCAAGGGATTATAAACATCAGACTAGCGGGTTAGGCTGTGGTCAGATTATGAAGGGCTTTAATGTTTCAAGGTTAGAAGCTTGGAAGTTATAGGTGATTGAGAGCCTGAATGAACTAGAATTCTTTCAACTGCAAATAAAAGAAACACAACTAAAAATAACCCAGTTCAAAAAGGCAATGTATTGTCCCACATAACTTAGAAATCGTATTGGATCTTTTAGAAGCTCATGTTGTTATCATGTCAGATATAACGGTAAGAGCTGGAGCAGCATTTTAAGCTCATGAGTGAGGTACTATTGATAGAATACAAAAAGATTGAAAAGAACCTGGATTCATTACAGCTGGAGCCATTACAGCAGCCTTGGGCTACTTATGCAGGAACTGCTATATGAGAAAAAGGAGTGAGCCCTTTTCTTTTTCATGTTAATCTGACTTTTGTTGCAGCAACAGAATTTGTACTTTGACAAATTTATATACATGCACATTGAACCTTCAACTATTTTCTTCTGTATGGTGATGACAAAGAAAAGTTAGATAGTATTGGTCCACAAATGTTTAGTTAATTATTTTAAATTACTATGACAACTTCAGAAGGATTGAAATATCTGAAGTACATAAGACTTTTCCAAAAATTCAGGCTCAGTTTATTCTCTTTTTATTTATAATCTAAGGCTATTCAATTATGAACTTCCCTTTCATTCACCATATGATTTCCTTTCAAACACTTCTCTCCAACCTCTCCTAAACCAAAGTTAGTTCCCTCCACTTTGATAATTAACTCCATTTTCAGGTGATTTTCTTATTATATACAATACCACTATCATGGAGGAGAGACCAAAACACTTACAAAACTACAAAGATTTTGGTTCAATACATGCCAGTCCCAGTTAAATCCTCAACTCCGTTTTTGAAAAATTCACTTTTGCTCTTGGTTCACATGACTTTTATTTCCCAAGAATAAAAATAGTTGGTAATCTCCTACTAAGACCTTGTTTCTGCTCTGTATTTTGCTAACCTGTCCACAGTTCCCTGAACTAGCTGAACACACACTTTCTATTGAACATACATAATAAATTTCCTTTCTCCAGAGTAACAAGTGTTCTTTCTCACTCTTCTCATCAGTCACCTAACACTTACTTTTTGATTATCAATATGGTTTTCTATATTTTTATATCCTCTGAAAATAAGCTTATAACTTTATATTTTTACTTTTTTTTTTTTTTTTTTTAGCGGTACGTGGGCCTCTCACTGTTGTGGCCTCTCCCGTTGCGGAGCACAGCCTCCGGACGCGCAGGCTCAGCGGCCATGGCTCACGGGCCCAGCTGCTCCGCGGCATGTGGGATCTTCCCGGACCAGGGCACGAACCCATGTAGCCTGCATCGGCAGGCGGACTCTCAACCACTGTGCCACCAGGGAAGCCTTATAGTTTTACTTTTATTTTTCCTTTTGATTAGTATTTTCCATCAATTTCTCATCTGGTCAACTTTTCCAGAATCAATCACCAGATTTAATGAGTCTGTAGTATATTTCTGACAGCTTGGAGTTGAATAAATTATTTTCAATCAGTTTATTCACATCCTCCTCTTTCTTCCATTTGACCAATTTTCCTTAAGGTATAAGTTGTACAAATCCCTATACGTATAGTTTTGAGATTTAGAAAATGTACAGAGGTCCTTTCTATCGTTGTAGAAAATTATTGCAAAGTGAAAAGACATTGGCAACAGTATTATGCATGCGAAGAGAAAGTTATAGCAAGAACATGGGGTCAAATGAACAGTAATAATGTGCTTAATTACTTATAGCAGTAAAAATAAAGAAAAAGTGGAACTACTTGGAGTATGAGTTAGAATTTAGATCTTGATTAGATTATCTGAAGACAACTCTAAAATTCAGACATGTCCCCTAAGTAGTAAGCTGCTCACATAGCTATTGCTGTTTTTTAGATAATCAGTCAATTATTTGACAAATATGAAAACAAGACATGAAATCCTGGGTTAGAATTAGTTGGCTCACAATGTCATCGAATATATATTCCACTTATTTCAAAGACCATGAAAAATAATTAAATTAAAAGTCAGAACTGGGTTCTAAGAAGGCTCTCTGCTGCGTCTCTGTTATAATCAGTTCAGGATTCATTTAGTCTCAAGTTACAAAGAACCCAACTTAAAATAGTAAAGGTGAGGAAATTTGCTCTTTCACACATAGTAGGACATTAAACAATGGGGAAACTATAAACTCTGTGATTCTCTTGGTTCTTCCTTTAGTCTGGCTTCTCTCATAACTGAAAATGCCTGCCGGTATCAGCAAAGACAGATTCCCTCTTCACATTCATGGAGTGGAAAGAACTGTTCATTTAACCACAGAAACACTTCTCTGCAGTCGGATTGAGCTAATGTAAACTATGTGTTGATTTGTGGACCAATAGTAATCATCAGAGAATAACATATGTTGATTGCTTTAAGCCAAGGCTTCTGAGCTATCATTGGTAAGACAGATGGAGTACCATAATCGGCTTAGACTAATAAAGATTAAGTCTGAAAACAGTCAATGAAACCCAAGTCAAAAAGACTGAAGGAGAGATGTGTAACTTAACACATTATAGATGCATGCAGTCTACAGTGTTGTTTAAATGTCTCATCTTTTTCTACATGGCATTTTATAATATTTTATAGTCATTAGAGCCTTAAAGTAGAAAAACAGTACTAGCCAAACACATTTCATTGAGTCATTGTTCAAGTATCCTTCCTTCAAGTAGACTATCCTTCAAGATAGCCTAATTTCCTGGGAGTCTAGCGAGAGAAATGAACTTCTCTCCACCTGCCACCAACATATGCCTCAGCAAAATGTCCTTAGTCACTTAATACATTTGGAGAAATAGTGTAAGAGTAGAGAACCGTCTCATTTTATAAAGGAAATAGGTTGGGAATATACATAAGCAGTGCTGTGAATAAAAGGGCATAAAAGAGCAGGAACATTTTATCCATTGCCACTACTCTCATTTCTGGGCATATAACAGTGACACTTTAAGTAAAAGTTCAATAAAATTTTGTTAAATAAGACTCTTTTTGACCAAATAAATAAGCCTAGACTTTAGTCTCTAGTCAAAAATGATTTTAAAATTATAATCATTTCCAGTTGCCCCAATTTTGTTAGCATGTGACATAAAAATTTGGCATGCCAATTAATTCCCGATAATGTGCTAAAAATTTCTGAAATCCACTATTTCCGTTTTACTAATATTTACTTGTATTTTAAAATTACATGCTACTTTGGGCTTCCCTGGTGGCGCAGTGGTTGAGAGTCCACCTGCCGATGCAGGCTACATGGGTTCGTGCCCCGGTCCGGGAAGATCCCACAAAAAAAAAAAAAAAAATTATATGCTACTTTATCCTACTAGGTCCTAGGCTCATTTTGAAAGATATTATGTGGGAGTCCACTATTAGGTTGCATAAGACTTTACTAACAATTCTACTTTAAAATCTGTGGGTCTTTATATTGTATACTTGTAACATACAATATTGTACATCAACTATTTAAAAAAATATTTTATTTTTTTCAATAAAATATTTTTCAATAAATATTTAAAAATTTATTAAAATATTAAAATAATATTTAAATATTAAAAATATTAAATATTTAATAATATTTAAAAATATTTTAAAATAAATAAATAAATAAAATACTTTATTAATGATTCTAATAGACAATTTAAAAACTAGGGTCTTTATTTTCTACTTTCACCACAAAATTTCCTTCTCTTCAATGATGAGTATATAACATCCTTCTTATAAGATATTTTATTTAGCTAACTTCAAGCAAGCCAATATTAAAATAATCTCAAAAATTATAATTTAATAAATCCTATTTATATTCTTGATATACATCTATGTATTATTTTAATATTTTAAATGAATATTAAGACTCTGAAAATAACAACATATCTGTATATCAGCCAAAAAGTCAAACATTTCATCTAACTTTGTATTTTTTTAGCTATACATTTTCAATGATAATATGCATTTCATTGACATGTTGTTCAAAAGTTTTGGCTAATTTACTGTATCTGTTTATATGCTACCAAAGGTTAAAGGTTGACAGTCAAGGCAGAAATCTCGATCTGGTATGTCTTATTAAGTTGCATCATTTGTGTCCAATACTACTTTTAAAATCTAAAATCATAGGAAAGCATCTAGAAGATATTGCTTGGCTTTGCATACCTAAAACATTTTAGGATCCAAGAATCTTCCTACTATTTGAGTTGGCAGGAGACCAGGTTTGGATCTATCAGAATTTCTGGTCAGACTGCTCAGCACATATCACACAGGGCAGGCTATAACCTCTGGGGAGTAATTACTCTCCGAACTCTTAGCAAAACAGAGCTAGGAGGCTGACGGGCAGGCCTCACACTTAGCTAAACTGTATTGGCAATGCTGTCCAGAGAATAAGCAATGCCTCAAGAACAATTTGAAGGCGTTATAAGAGGAAATGTAACTGAGCTTAGCCTACTAATAGTTGGGGTTACTTTGTAATGGCCTGTGTCAGTAAACTGTTGGAAATTCACTTTGAACTGATTTTTCCAGCTTTGTTAAGTAATCCCCCTTCTAGCAAGTTAGAGAAAAAAACTATTTAGGAAATCATATTGGGGTGTTTTTGTGCTCTTCATAAGCAGTTTTTAACTGTCTTCTCCAACATGACTTCCTGGAAGTGTAACCAGCTAGCTTTAAATGAAGTGTCATATTATAGCAATATCTTACCTATCCAGAGATCACTTGTCCATGATATATTGCCAAGAAACTGGAAGAAAACAAGAATCTTCTGAATCACTAAAAAAATATATATATATATATATATACATACACATATATATATCATACATTTATATATGCAAAAATATTCTTATACTATCATTACCTAACATTATTAAACATTTAATCCATATACAACCACTCCTCATGTTCAAACATCACCACAGCTCGGAATCTCTGCCTAAAAAAACAGATGTTTGATTATATATTTACTTCTTATGAATACTTCTAAGTGGAAGAATGTGTTGACTAATAGATACAAGGGTCTGGTTCTTTTGTCAGTATTGTTACTTATATTCATTATTGGCAATAGATCATAAATCAAATTTATATAAACTTGAGTCTATTCCTGAATTACACGTAACTACCATATCAGCTTGTACATTTTGATAGACAAGAATCTTACTATTCTTTATGACTGGCAGTAATACAGCATCAGGTCACTTCTAATTTAATCTCTGTTTGTTAATCTCAGAGCAATTTGTAGAGGATATGCAAATTACACTGGAGAGCAATTATTCTCTTAATGGTGAATTAACCTAAATTCAATGTCACCTTGAGAGACTTGAGCTATTTATGTGGTTATCTCTGGCAATGACTCTTAACTCCTCTATAGCTTTTATCCAAAGTCAATAACGTTGCTAGTCATAAAAATGCCCTTTAGGAATCATGAAACTTTTGGATTTGTTCATCGATCACAAGAAAAGTATAAATATTTTTAATATAATATTATCATCTTATGGGTTTTGGTTTTTTTTTTTCCCCTTGACAATTATTTGGCTAAACTTATTCTGGAAGACTGACATATTAGATCATTTTCTTTTTTTTATTATGAACCTGAAATATTTTAATGTATTATACTTAGTAAAGCACTTTAACAGTGGAACAATGTCTTTAAAAATACTTTCTTTTATATCATTTTATATCATTTTAATCTCAGACTTGGTAAAAGGTGTAGATTGATAAATATATGGGGAAGTTAGACACTTTGGTTAAATGACTTGCCTAAGATAATATAGCTAGTATATAATTAAGCCAGAAGTAGAACCCAGGTTTCCAGTCCTCTTACGTGTATGACTAAAGTTCTGATAGATCTTTCCACCCACAATGTGAAGCAAATATCTAGATAAGACTTGCCAACTGGCAGCTGGTGTCAGAAAAAGAAATGGACAATCCTTAGATGGCCACCTACCCAAGAAATAGCAAACCAAAATTTACTATCCTTAACAAAAATGGGCTGCTTTTCCTAGAATCTCTTTTTTCTCCCTAGAGAGAAAGATTTGTAAGTATTGATATCTTGTTATGACTTCTATGACTTCCTTTTTCTCATGTTACATACCAAATTTTTCTTTGCTAAAACATACCCTTGAAAACAAAGAATGGAACATCAAATAACTTATACTGCCTGCCTGAGGGTGTAGGCAATGAAGTTAATTTACCTACAGTATTTTGAGCTACCACTGTAAATTTAGAGTTTGGAGACAACTGAAACTCTATATCAGAAATAAATTACTAAGCAAATTTTAAAAATCACAAAACATTATTTAAATGGATTACACACATTTGTACACAAAATATATGAAAAACTGCCACACGTTGAAACAATTCCAAGCATTGCCTTCAAACGAAAATTTTGAGTTCTTAGCAAAATTAACTACTTTTCTTAATTCTCAGTTGATACAATTTCTCTCTTAGCTTAGACTTGAGGGATTATTTATTCTACAATCAAGATCAATGCAATCTTTTGTTTAGGTCAATAGAGAATGATTAGCCTTACACATTCCTTTTCTTTCCCTACAAGTATTTATTGACCATCTACTAGGTACTCTAGGTGCTTCAGCAACATCAGCAAAAAAACAAAATCCTTGACTTCCAGAATGTTCATTCCAGTAGAGAGAGACTAAGTGACAATAAACAGCAAATTAAACGTGTAATAAATTAGGACACTCTATAATATGTTAGGAGGTGACAAGTACTATGCATAGAAAGGAAAGTTATGGTAGCGTATTAAAAATCAGTCCAAGATGAATGTGGGTTGCAATAGTAAACAAGTGGTCAAGTTTGGCTTCAATGAGAAAGTAAGCAAAATAGATATGGTTATAAGAAAACAGCTGAGCAAAATCTCTAAGGGAGGAACGGGTCTGAATTGAAAGGCACAGTCCAAAGAATATAATGGAGTGAGGCAGAGGAAGTACTAGGATATGAGGGCAAAGCGAAGTGTATGTGAGCAAATGGGATATTAGGAGAAAAAACAAATTAATTGGGGCTTTCTAAACTATTGGCAGAACTTTGGCATTTACTGTAATTGAAATGAGAAACCATTGCAGGGTTTGGGGGAGAGAACTGATATGGTCTGACTGTTGTATTGGAAGGACAATTCTGGCTACCATACTGAGGACAAACATAAGAGAAAAGAGGAGAAATAGTGCACTAGTTAGGAGACTATTGCAATAATCCAAGCACAAACAGTGGAGAGGGCAGAAGAGAGTGGTAGGGAGTGTATTTCCCTTGCTTCCTTCCCTGACTTGATATCTTGGTTCAGTAAAGATTACCTCCTTCCATAATCACAGCTACTATCTTTTACTTTAGAGAAGGAAAAAAGTCCATGATGCACTGGGGAAATGAGTTACCTATTGTAAATAACATACTAACTGAAGATCTACTAAGAAAGCATTGGTCTATGTTGTGTTTATGTGAGGATGGAATAAAATTGCTATGTAAACAATGATATCTAAAGCATATCTGCTCTAATTCTAGGAACCAAAGAAAATATTCATTTTCATACTTTGTAATATGCAGTATAAGGCAGGTATTTATTAATATGAAAGTCAGAAAAATAAGGAAAATAACACATTGAAAGAAAATAATTTATAAATACATATTTTCTCGCACTAAATTAGAGCCATCTGAATAAATTAATGAGGACTTAGCTCTTTAAAAGTCATTAAATATTAATATCACCTTCACAATATATCATGAAACAGCTTAAACTTATCTCGATTATATGGAAGCTCTAATTGAAAGGAGTCTGCACCATGGGAGAAGTGTCTGACAAATTCTTTGATGTTTGTAACTGTGTATCACAAGTGGAAAAAAAACAGTATATATATACACACACACACACTTTCCAAAGATTTGGAGAAATGATTTACAATGACATGACACTTTCATTCATAACTTTCTACATGAATTTTAAAAGGCATTTTGTGATTATTTTTCTCTAGTGTGAGAAAATAAAAGACCAGAGACAAAGTCAGGGATCAAATAAATGAAATAAATATAAAATCAGGATTGCATTGCTTAATATACTTAATACAGAGCAAATAGGGAAAGAGACTCAGTTGTATGCAATAGCTAACTTCATCCACGTAAGAAAACATAAAATCCACGAATGAGATTCAACATGTAGGATTAAATAAGCCACGTTTTCTTTTTTATTAGCACTAATAATGAATTGACAGTAAATCATATAAATATGATTATATGATATATAAAGCATATAAATTCTGCTTTACTAATTTTTTTAATGTGGACATCCACCCTCAGCTCTCTATTCCTTGTCCTCCATTCCAGAGCTAGACAAAGAATGAATAATCACTACCCCATTTTCTTCTTCTCCTCTGTCTTCTTCCTCTCCTTTATCACCCTCCTCCTTTCCCACTCTTCCTCCTTCTATTTCTGTATTTCCTTTCTCTTCTACCTTCTCTATCATCATCAGTTCTTACACATATGTTCAGTAATTTATATTTAAAAAACCCTTCACATAATGTGCATGATTGGTAATGTGTTAAATATTAAAGTGAAGGGATGCATGAGTGTCATCTGGCTAAAAAGAGGATAAATGAAGAATTCAATAATTATATAAACTCTCTGAAAATCAACCATATACTTCAATGGAAAATATGTTCCAAAGCCCTTTGTAGGAGTTGCAACCACAGCAATAACATCTGTATACCCTCACTCCTCTTTTTAGACAGCCCACACTCCTACTTTCCCTTCCTCTAGGATTTTTCAATAGAGTTAACATGCATAGGGAAGCTAGCATTATGTGCATAGTTAGGTGGATGGATAGATAGACAGATGATAGATAGATAGATAGAGTTGGGGTTATGACTATTTTGTGGGTGACACTCAGGTGGGATTGGTCCTTTCAGTAAGCTCTTCTAGTCATCAAAGTAAGTTTATTAAGGGCCTTTATGTCTCCATTAGTGTACTAAGTAAGGGTAATGTGGTAGGAAAGAAATTAGACATGATCCCTCAAGAAGCATATGTTCTGATGGAAAAGAGGTTAAACTTCTAATAAATGTTATAGGGAAATGAAATGAGCTTCAATGTAGTGTATTAGGTCATGCTTTACCATACAGAAGTTGGATAATATTCAAAGGACTAGTAAAATGCTCCCTTGACCGTGAGAGCTATCTTTAAAATGTTTAATTATCTCCATACATCATTGACTCCGTGGTGATAATGGCTTTCTAAGAATGATTACTCTACTATTAGGTGTGACTATAGTACTTAACTTGATCCTCATATAAACTCTGATATTGATATTTAGAGACAGTTTGACCAGAGTCACACAGCAAAAACTTGGTGTAACTGATACTATTCAGATCCAACTGTTTCTGGATTATGGATGAATAAACTTTAATTATCATGAACATCCAATATATATATGAAAGACATTTCATAATATGTGCAGTTAATTAGCTGTGATGCCCAGTTTACATTTTCAAGCTAATTCATGATGGTCAAGGTCATTTTTGTACAAATTTGGAAATTGATAAGGCAAGTGGCAGAGCTCACTGCAGCACGAGATGCCTCATTATTTTGGTCTAATTCTGTATTTAAAGCTGTATTACATAAGGAAAGTAGATGATTGGGAATCTCAGTATTTAGTCCTCATTTTTGACACATATTCTTTTTTAAACTTACTAAGTCACTTAAATATTCTAAGTCTAATTCTCCTAGGTATAAATTAGGAAAATCCAACTAAGATTTTTGTCTACTGTCCTACCTCCAGGAAATTATTGTACAAAGGTGATCAAAAGCCTAAGCTGCTTCCATTTTGCCAAACTCGTATAATTCACCTGTCTCCATTTTAAGACAATAAATCTTTTACTAAATAAGGAACTCACCTCAAAGCTCCATGGGTAAAACCACTAACAGAGCATATTTGATTCACAGTAGTCAAAGCATTTGAATGACAAACTAAATCATTCAGTGAAAACGTATTTGCAATAATAATCATTAATCACTAAAATGACATAATGTCCTAGTGATTTGTTAACAATTCTACCACCGTTTGTCACCACAAAATTCTAGAATACCCCTTGACTATTTTTTGGAATATACTAAAATTGAGATTTGATCTAGTCCTGGCAGTACTTCAAGCAAAGAAGTACTGTTCATTGATTTGGACAGGTTCATTGAAACCCTTTGTTTCACATGAGCCATGATCCTACATTATTATATTTCATTTTTTGAAATATACAGAAGAAAACCAAGGAGAGGCCTCTCTGTTTCAAAAAAACCCATAAAATCGTATAAATTTGAGGTGAAAGAAGACAGGCACAAAAACGAAATGGTCATCTGCATGCATGGGCCACCCATTAGCATCTCGAAAGTGGAGTTTTTCAGTAAAGTTTACAACTTCAGTCTCTCAGGTTCAAATGCAAAGCAATTTTCAAAGTTTTCGTTCTGTCATAATCTGAATTTTTTTTAAACATCTTTATTGGAGTATAATTGCTTTACAATAGTGTGTTACTTTCTGCTTTATAACAAAGTGAATCAACTATACATATACATATATCCCCGTATCTCCTCCCTCCCATCCTCCCTATCCCACCCTTCTAGGTGGTCACAAAGCACTGAGTTGATCTCCCTGTGCTATGTGGCTGCTTCACACTATCTGTTTTACATTTGGTAGTGTATATATATCCATGCCACTCTCTCACTTCGTCCCAGCTTATACTTCCCCTTCCCCTTGTCCTCAAGTCCATTCTCTACATCTGCGTCTTTATTCTTGTCCTTCCCCTAGATTCATCAGAACCATTATTTTTTTAGATTCCATATATATGTGTTAGCATACGGTATTTGTTTTTCTCTTTCTGACTTACTTCATTCTGTATGACAGTCTCTAGGTGCATCCACCTCACTACAAATAACTCAGTTTCATTTCTTTTCATGGCTGAGTAATATTCCATTGTATATATGTGCCACATCTTTGTCTATTCATCTGTTGATGGACACTTAGGCTGCTTCCATGTCCTGGCTATTGTAAATAGAGCTGCAATGACCATTGTGGTACATGACTCTTTTTGAATTATGGCTTTCTCAGGGTATATGCCCAGTAGTGGAATTGCTGGGTCATATGGTAGCTCTATTTTTAGTTTTTTAAGGAACCTCTATACTGTTCTCCATAGTCACTGTATCAATTTAAATTCCCACCAACAGTGTAAGAGAGTTCCATTTTCTCCATACCCTGTCCAGCATTTATTGTTTGTAGATATTTTGATGGCCATTCTGACCGGTGTGAGGTGATACCTTATTGTAGTTTTGATTTGCATTTTTCTAATAATTAGTGATGTTGAGCATCCTTTCATATGTTTGTTGGCAATCTGTATATCTTCTTTGGAGATATGTCTGTGTAGGTCTTCTGCCCATTTCATGATCTGAATTTTAACAAACTTAATCCTTTGTTTGAAGTACTTGGCTATTCCCATTAATAAAAATTTTCATTTAAAAATCTACAAAACACATGTTGAATTAATTTAGTGTTAAGATCTTTTTACAAATCTATTAGATTTTTGCCTGTAAAATTACTGTTATGGTTATTAAACAGACATTGCCAGTAGACATTTTACTAATGAGAATGGAGAATTTTGCCCATTTTAAAACCAGTCTCTTTATGTCAGAAATAACAAGTTTGGGGTGTTTATGAGAAGTCTCTCCTGTAATTTAAGAGCAGAGATGAGTATGATACTGTCTTCCTCTTATTAGCAGAAAAAATAGGCCCATTAAACCTTCTGTTGTTAATTTTTCTGTTGTATCTTCAAGTTTTTTCGTCTGATGAAGGTTAGGAACTTTAAAAAGATAATCCTGGAATAGCTGCAAAGAATGTAATGGGAAGAGTCATAGACTCTTCACTTTAAGTGGGATATTTTAGGCTCTAAAATTCTTCTACACTCTACACTTAAATGCTGTACAGCTATAGAAGAAAAAAATATCTTAGTTAAACTGTACTATCTGAAAAAAATTTTAAGAAAGCCATCTATCGTTAAGATTCCTACTTTGATGATCCCATTAAATATGTAAACTGATTATTAGTTTTGTGAAGATATTACTCAAACTCTCTGATTTTTTTCCCAACTCTGACAGGGATCAGAAAACTGTGGCACACACATCAAATCTGACCCACCATCTGTTTTTCTAAATAAAGTTTTAGTAAAACATCCACGCCTAATCCCTTAAATATTGCCTATGGGTGCTTGTACACTACAATGGCAGAGTAGTTCCATCAGAGACCATAGAGCCCAGAAAGCATAAAATATTTAATATCTGGCCTTTTACAGAAAAAATTTTCTATCTCTTTATCTATAACATGGCATTTTAGTTAGCATTGTTGGGAGGGAGCCCTCTAAGATGTAGTAATTTAAAGCAATATCTTATTTTTCTCAAATTTTTGAAAAGCTGTTAGCCAGGAATTTGGTGTAATGACACATAACATTATTCCTTTAAATATGTTAACTGTGTGTGTAGAGTTAAGAAGCAGTTGTACTTTTACGATTTAATAAAAATAATTCTAAGGGAAAAAAGATAAAGCAATATCTTACATAGTTTCTTTGTATAAGGAATCAGAAGATGGCTCAGCTGAGTGGTTCTGGCTCAGCATCTCTCATGAGGCTGCAGTCAAGATGTTGGTCAGGGGTCTAGGCATTTAAAGGCTTGACTGTGGCTTAAGGATCTGCTTCCAAGTCAGCTCACTTGCATGGCTGGCAAATTAATGTCTGTGGTTGACAAGAGACCTCAGTTTCTCCATAGGGTTCATGACATGGAAGCTGGCTTCCCTCAGAGCAAATGATCCAAGAGAAGGCAAGGTGGAAACCAGAATTTTAAAAATGACATACCCACAGAAATTATCCAACATCATTTCTGTGATATCCTATTGGCTGCCAATTAGTCTTAACTGAATATAGGAAGGGAGTATATAAGGAAGCATGAAATATTGGGAGCAATCTTGGATGCTGGCTAGAACATGTGAGAGCACAATCTATTGTAAAGGGATGTTATAGTGATAAGGACTCTAATACAATGCTTGTCGCACAATAGATATACAGATGTTATGGGCATTTTCTTTCTTTTAAGATACATGGTACAGAGCAAAAATAATTAAAATTTGGAATAGCACAATAATTCTTCATATACATAAAGCTTATTGGCATATTATATGTCTATGCCAGGGATCAATAAACATTGGCTCACAGACCAAAGCTTGCCCACTGCCTGATTATGTAAAAAAAAAAAGTGTTAGTGGAACACAGCCAGGCTCATTCATTTATGTGTTGTCTACAACCACTTTTATGCTACAATGGTAAAGATGAGTAATTGTGAAGAAGACGACATGGGTGCAGACCTAAAATATATTCTATCTGACCCTTTACCAAAAAAGTTTTCTGGCCCCTGGTCTATTCCATATATTGCTTGATACTCCTCAAGTTTGAATTTGTCACTGAATAAGCTTTAACCTAACCAATCAGGCTCATTCCTCTATCTCCAGGGAGAACGCTCTTGATTACAAAATACATGGCTCTATAGGCAAATCACACACACAAAAAATTATTTTCAAGTCCCAGAACAATGATTATTTCAATATTTAAGGGATCTGGAAAGCCGTGGTTAAAGAGAGTAAACTGTAGTCACACCAGTATATCCTTTTTTAATCCTCTAATAAATTACTGTTAAAGGATGAGATAAAACTGCCTGGCATACAGTCTCTGCTCAATGAATATTACATTATTTTGAGCAACCAGAGATTCCACTTGCATTCCTACTTTATGTCCTCAGCTTTAACACTTAATATAACTTCTTTAATTTCTTCAGTCCATATCAAACAAATAATCAATCTTCTTATGTTGCATATACTTCTCTGTTACTTGGTATATATGGTATTTTTTTGGCAGCTCGATGGTATGGGGTAAGAAATAACATCTTTAAAAGCTACATTCAAAACCAGGCTTAGTGGGGAATTCTCCAGCCTGTAGTTGTTAGCAAAAGGTCTCTTGATTAATAGTAATCAGATGCAGCATAATGGAAGCTAACAACACAAATCCTTCACAGGAATTAAATAATTCAGGATTAATATTTATTTAAATTTCCATAAAATAATTATTGGCATGAGCTATTGAAAAGTAACTGAGACATTAAAACACTTTTATATTTTAGATCTTTTACTTTTGACATCAGGGAAGGCCCAGTAATAAAGTATGCAAAAGCTGAAAACAAATGAATAAAGAGTTTCTCTCTTCTTCACTTTCATTTCCCCATGTAAGCTTTCCCCTTAGATTCAGGCCACAGCAGGGACATAAAAATATAGAGAATATTTTTCAGTAAAAATAAGCTGGAAAAAGTGAAACAGGAAAACTAGATATCAAACATATCATGTTATATAATAATATATAGAAAGAGGACCTCTAAGCATATTTCCCTAATGGGAATTAGTGTGTTGTCAAATAGATAAGAATGAATACTTTTAAGTCAGTGAGTTAAAAGAAAAAGAAGCAAGTTCCCATATTTTATGACTAGAAGAAAATTAATAGCAATAATATTTTGGAAAACTTATAACTCAAGCAATTAGTTACTTAATGGAACAGATTTTTCTATCAGGAGTTACTGTCATATTGAATGAAGCAGTTTGGTTATTCCAATTCACGTAACATTTGTTCAATACCTATACTCTTCCAGGCATTTTATCTAAATCTTGTAATTTAATCATCACAACACATTTTTTGATATTGTCACATTTAAGGTCAAGGAAACTGGGAATCAGAAAAAAACGGGTTGCATAAAGTCATACATCTCGTCAATAGTATAGACAGATTTGAAACACAGACCTTCTAACTCTGTATATAATATTCCTTCCCCTGTCCTCTTTAGGACTTCTTTCAAAATAGTTAAATATCCCCTACCATGATGCACAGGAAAGAGTAATGCTAATGTTCTCAAACTCTAATATGTATAAGAAGAGGTAGTTATAAATTTATATATCTAGACTCAGTTCAAAATATTTTTATTTTGCCAGTCTGCCCAGAACCAGATAACTTTATTTTTTAGTGAGCATCATTGATCATGAGACTAACTTTCTTCTACTTCAGTTCCACCAAAAAAAACAAAAACAAAAACAAAACAAACTAAAACATGATACTACAGAGGAAGGGCAGCCTTCACTATTTTTAGCTTTTAAATGTGAAGAGTAGAAAACTATAGTGTGACAAGATCTAAAATAATAGATTATATTTAAAATGAGCTGGCTATTCAAGGTGAATAACTCCACTTTAGCTGATGAAAAAGTTTGAATAATTGCTTTTTTTTATAAAGGCAGGAAAATTCTATTTTCCCTGAAATACAGAAATGGGCTTTTAGAACTATACTCCTTTATTATTTGGTCAATATTCTGATTTAGTGCAAAAATCCCTTTACATGTAAGAGAGACCTTATTTAATTAGGAATGGAAATTTTACAAATCTGGTATATATCATTTTTTAGAATATCACATTGATAGATAAGTTTTCCCATTTAAAATTCTGCAGAAGAAAAGGAAAATATTTTCTTACCACAGGCAATGGCAACAATTGTAATTAAATGTCAAGATTAAAGCTTTAGAATGTCGTATTTACACCTTGTGCTGATGCAAGATTTTAATTTCAATATGAATTCTACCTTATGTTGTACTTTCCTTTTTTTCTTTTTTTGTTTAAATAATCTCAAGTCTTTAAAGCTTAGAATGCCTATGTAAAAGGTTATGGATAATGATGAAAAGAATGGAGTTTTCTCTAGTCTGGGTGATGGATAATTTCATGATGCCAAAACCAAATATGATGATGTCAAGTTGAGGAACTGGTTAATGATGGAAAATGATGAGTTCAATAATGGACATGTTGAATTTAAGCTGTCAGTAGAATGGCCAGACAGGTGGAAGCAGTGTTGGAGGAGGTCATGAAGAAGATGTGACTGCCAGTTGATCCAAGAATTAGACCTGGGCAATCAGAAGCTCCTGACCCCAAACCTGGTCCTTGGAATGTATATTCCACCCACTGTTCCTGCACTAGGAGCCATTTCAAGGACACAGCCTGGAGAGAATAAAATGTTATTGAGGCCCTCTAGATATAATATAGGACTGAACTGCTCTAAGGTCTCTATATGAACTCTTAAGATTCTGGTGGGCAAGTGTGGAGACCTATTTTTCTTTCAGCCACCAAAGGCAAGCCTCCTGTGTAAGTTCCCTTGCTTATTAAAAGTGCCGTTTACTAATCTGGAGTAGTCTGCCTCTTTCTGTGGTCTTTCCTTGCCCTTCCTGTATGGGGGCCAGTTTTGAATTTCACCTGGGAAACTCCTGAAGTTGTGAACCAACATGCAGGCAATCCAGTAGAAGGGGAACGTGGAATTAAGATTTTCATGCTCATCTTAACAATTATATGATATCCACTTAAGATAATTGTTTAAGAAGAGTAAATGAAATTTCTGAAGAAAAATATAGACCAAGAGAAAAGTCCAGGATGATTTCTTTGAGAATGCCAAGACTTTTAACTGGAAATAAGTCTGCACACTAGAGAGAAAAGGAGAGTCAGGCAGATAAGAGAAGGATAAGATGAGAGTTGTATCCTGAATCTTGGGAAAAGGGATAGATCAAGGAATCGGGAAAATAGTGACAAAGTCTGCACTGAGATCATGAAGAATGAAACAAGTAATTGGATTTAGGAATTATAAGAACATAGATGACTTTGGAAAGAGCCTTTTCACAATAACAATGAAAGCGGAAGTCAGAAGCAAGGATTAAGGCAATATAAAGACTAAGAGGGAAAGAAAATAGAAGTAAACTTTGAAGAATGTCAGTAGTAAAAGGAATGAAAAATAGGGCAGTATTTGAAGTAGGCAAATGAGAAAAGAAATGTTCCTTTCTGATTAGATTTGAGAGTAAAGAGATAAAAGCTAATAAATAATATGAAGAAAAGATTTAAAGAAGCAAAATAAATAATAGCAAATGATTTAAATGGTATATTGGATCATGAGTTTAGATGTTTCCATAAGTGTGGGCATAGTTTGGCAGAGAAGAAAACGGGAGGTGTAATGTTTAAAAAAGGAGCATTTTTCCTCCTATGGAGAAATGCACTATAAAGCTTCAATCAGCTCTATACAACTGGTGTTGATGTTATCAATCAGCTCCGTACAACTCAGAACAACTGAGGTCAACCAGGGAACAAGAAAAGAGAGGCGATGCTTTGGAACAGCAGCTTTGATTAATTTAATGGAGATGTAACAAAGAATGAACAAAGGATTATAAAACTCCTAGAAAAAAAAAGGGGGGAAAACCTCAAGACATTGGTCTAGGCAAAGATTTCTTTGTCACACTAAAAGTGCTAGCAACAAAAGCAAAAATAGGTGAGTGGAATTACATCAACCTAAAAAGCTCTCACACAGCAAAGGAAACAAAAGAATGAAAATGCAACATTTGCAATGGGCGAGATATTTGCAGGGTATATATCTGATAAGGGATTAATATCCAACATATGTAAGAAATTCCTTATAACTCAATAGCAAAAACAAAATTAAAAAACAAAAATGATTTAAAGATGAACAAAAAATAGACTTTTCTCTAAAACAAAAATACAATTGGCCAATGGGTATATGAACAGATGCTCAACATCCCTGCTTTCATAGTATCCCTAAACTGAGATAAACCTTCTCTAAAATCCTGTAAAATAGTGTTCTTTGTGATGATGAAATCTAAAACATCAACAGAGATTCAGTAATAAATCACACATGGGTTGGTTATGAAATGACTGCCTGGGAAGGAAGTGGGACTGGTAGCTACTGAGCCTATATCGATGATTATATAATTGTTTCACTTTATTTTGTAAATAAAATGAGCAAATCACCATAACTGACACATACAGCAGATTAGAAAATACTAATTAAAATATAAAAGGTAAGGACTTTTTAATCAATTTATAATTATTTGGCTTTTAGATATTCTTAGAAAATTTTTACATTTCAAGTCTATGTTTTTCAATTCATTCCCTGTGACGTCTTGACCTGGAATAACTTATTATTTTGGTTGAAAACTTGACTATTGCCTTAATTTCAATATCTGAGATCACAAGAGAGCTGTGCTTCATCCTTATTCAAATTTTTTAGACACGAATTTCTTCCTCAAAATGTTGTCGTGTGCATTTCAATACTGATGTGCTTTTATTTTACAAACCATTCATTCTTTGCAATTGATTCCTGGAAAGTATCCTTAATATGATTAATTTGACCAACCTGTTGTAGGCCTCATCAGCTTATGATTCAAATTGTGATCATGAAGGATAATAATAATAATGAGTAAATTTCTCTAGCTCATCCCAATGACTCGAACAACTTCAGGAAGTCAGACAAGGTCATATTTTCACCATTTATTTCCATGTTTTACTTCTGGGTGCTTTGTACAAGGAGGTAGCTTACTCATGTTTTAACACTACCAGTTCCTTAAGGAGGACTTCTGTTTAAAAGTTGTCTGATGGATTCATTCTCATGGATGCCAATAACATCCATAAAAGGGGCCTTCCTAACCTAGGATATACTCCCAGTTCCAATAAACTATATAAAACAAAAATTCAGTGTGTCCAAACTTTGAATAATTTATGCAAACTTAAAAATGCATCCACAAATACTTTGATATACTCCATTGCAAAAGCTGGAACTTAGGTGTTCTGAGACCAAATTCCAGTTGTGTATGTGGAGGGGGCTGGTTTCCCACATAACACCGAGCAATGCTCAGATACCAGCAAGGTGTCAGATAATTGAACCCAATTCAGAGCTACCCAGAGGGAACATCAGGTTGAGGGCTCAGTCCTACAAGATGGCCCTGCACCTACTTCAGACACCAGTCACAAGCCCAGGTTGTTACCCGTGCTTCTGACCGACAGCTATAAATCAGAGGTTCCCATGACCTCATCCTCGGGTTTGATTAATTTGCTCAAGTGGCTCCCCAAACCCAGAGAAACTGATTTTCACTAGATCACCAGTTTTTTTTTAATAAAAGAATATAACTCAAGAGAAGTCCCATAGAAGTGATGGGTAGAACAGTGATGGGGAAAGAGCACGGAGCTTCCATGCCCTTTCTGTCTTCTTCTCCAGGATCACCCTCGCTAAAGAGAAGCCAGTATATGCTATGAGGAAACATTTGGAGTCCTGTGGAAAGATTCAAGTATGAAATTCATGTAGAAAAAACCCAACTTGCCAGTCATGTGAGTGAGTCAATGTGGAAATGGATTTTCCAGGCTTTATCAAACCTTCAGATAATTTCAGCACCACCCCCCAAACTTCCAGTCTTTCAGCTGAAGCCCCAGACATCACAGAGCAGAGACAAGCCATCCTCTCGAAATTACTGATCCACCCACACCAAGTGGTAATAAGTATTATTTTGTTTTAAGCCACTAATTTGGGGGTAATCTTTAATACAATAAAAGATAATAAAAAATGTATATGGATTTATTTTTTAAAATATATCATAAGGTTTATACTATGAGCTTATACCTTTAATTTTAGAACACTATGAGCTTATGTCTTTTATTTAGCCCCACCAATATTAAAATTAGGGAGTAATTTTATTACACTTACCTTGAGGTTATTTTGCAATTTTTCATATGCATTTTGCCCAAACCCATATACAGCAGACCACCAAAGAAGTATCATACTCTAGAAGCAATTTTTTGGAGGAATATATGTTTCTTTTAGCAATAGGGGTACAGATGATTCATGTTTTAACGACAGCATATAAATGTTTTAAAGCCTGGCTATCGGAAAGCTATAGACCACAAATATGCAAATACGTACATGCTCTAGGGTTATGCAAACAATCCGCAAGATATTAAACAGATAATGATTTATAATTAATGAGGTAACAAGTCAGCAAATGGAAATCAAGACCAAGTCAGGATACCACCAAACCATTCTTATATAACACGTCATCTCTGGCCATCTGTATGTAAACATGTGCTGACTCTTTAAGCTGCTTCATTAGAGCCTCAATAACTCCAATAATACACATGTAATTTAGGAATATAAAATTTTAGTGTTTTTTGATAATTTAGTAGATTATTACTAATAAATCCTTAGCTATATGCAAAAATGAAAATCTATTCAATTCTCTCCGTCATTTGTCAGTTGAATAAATACTTGCATTTTTAAAGGACTTTGTGACTAACTCATGAGAATTTTCAGAGCTCACATGCACCAGGACTTGGAAATCTTGATTCCATAGAAATTAGACATTTTCCCTGGTCTGAATAAGGAGAATACTCGCCATCCTGTTCTCAATTACTTTTCATTCTCCTTGTTATCCTAAGCACCATCGTGCACTAAATACCTATTCTCCTCCTCAGTAAATGTGTATTTTACAGAGAAGCCTCACAAACCCCATGTGACTAGTCTCAGTGTACGTTTAGCCTGGGCACACCACTTTGTGATCAATAATTAAAGCTAAAATAGGAAATTCTGCAGTATGCAACACGGATGAACCTTGAGGACATTGTGCTTAGTGAAATAATCCAGTTATAGGAAGACAAATGCTGCATGGTTCCACTTACGTGAGGTATCTAAAGTAATCAAATTCATAGAATGGAAGAGTAAATGGTAGTTGCCAGGGGCTGGCAGTAGAGGGAGATGGAGAGTAATCAAAGGGCATACAGCTTCAGTTAAGCAAGACGAATAAGCTCTAGACATCTGCTCTACAACTTTGTATTGATACCTATAGTCAACAGTAACGTATTATACACTTAAAAGTCTGTTAAGAGGATCAATCTAGTGTTGACTGTTCTTTCGATAATAAAAGTTAAAGGAAGAAAACAATGTTCCAAGCACAAAAATGAAATCAAAGATCTTGGCATGTCACAACCTAACAGAAGAACTGTTTCTAGTCTGACCAAAGGGGAGAGTGTGGTCTTCACAATGGCGGCCCAGATTCCATCTTGTCCGCATCACCTGTGTGAACTTGGACACTTGAAAACATCTGTGCTTTGGTTTTCTTATATGTAAAATGAAGATTATAATAGTACCTATGTCATATTTTATTTATTGATGTGCTTTTTGGAGATTAAATGGGACATTCAGGAAAAAATGTAGAGCACTGTTTGGTACATAGCAAGTTTTAATTATTTGTTAATTATTATTGCTGATATTGATGTTATTATTTTGGCATATTTTTTGAGGCATGTTTCCTAAGTATGACCTAAAGATCCATATTGTAACAAAATGAAAATTTTCCTCTTGGACTTTTTCTTAGGTTTCTCAGGTTAAAAACATAAGTGGCTGAAAATACAGAACACTGGAATGTGAGGACTCCTTTGTAACATATACAGTCAAGATGTTTACTATAACTGAAGGATTGATTGCTCCAATTCACCTTGACTCTAAAGTAAATTCCCTTGAAAAATTGGACTGTCATTTCCAGTGCTCAGCTCTACGGAACACAATAAACTGACGAATCACAATACGAAGATAAAAATTTCAAGTTTAGTTAAATGTAATGGAAGGTTTATTAAGTTTAAAGTGTGACACTTTCACAATAGGTAAAATCTGGGCGTTTCAGAACTCATTGTATCTGATGATTGCTCATATCAACAGCTTAGTTTGTACTTGTGTTCACATTTCCTTTAATCCCTCCTTTTATTCAGTGTCACACACGGCAGTTCATTTCAAAATTTGACACTTGATGAGTTTCATTGTGTTATTCCTCTCATAATACTTTTCATATACAATTTCCAAACACCAAATAATATTTTAGCACTATGCATACTTTTCATATCTATTCCTGTTTTCTATGGTTATACAAGGAGGAATGACTGGTGAAAGAGTGATATATTTTTAAAGGATTTTGATGCATACAATTGAATTACTCACCAGATACATTGCAGAATCCTTCGTGTTTTAGGAGTTAAAACAATTCTTGGAAATATGGGCAAAGCATTAAAAACTACATTTACTTTCAATGTGCACTCACCAAAATTTAGATATGGTCTCTCTAGGACTTCTTACCTAACTGCTAAGGAGCAATTTTTATCATAGATGCCTGTAGGTTTGTCATTTAGGTAAAAAGTGGAAACAAATTTTAAAATGTACTGATAGAGTAACAATGAAATTATTATTTGTTTTTTTTCTATTATTCACAGAAATAGAAAAAAAAATCTTAAAATCTGTATGAAACCACAAAAGACCCCGAATAGCCAAAGCAATCCTGAGAAAGAACAACAGAGCTGAAGGCATCACACTTCCTGATTTCAAACTATATTAAAAGCTACAGTCGGGCTTCCCTGGTGGCGCAGTGGTTGAGAGTCCGCCTGCCAATGCAGGGGACATGGGTTCGTGCCCCGGTCTGGGAAGATCCCACATGCCGTGGAGCGGCTGGGCCCGTGAGCCATGGCCGCTGAGCCTGCGCGTCCAGAGCATGTGCTCCGCAATGGGAGAGGCCACAACACTGAGAGGCCCGCGTACCGAAAAAAAAAAAAAAAGCTACAGTCATTTAAAGAGTATGGTACTGGCATAAAAATAGTCACATAAACCAATGAGAGCCCAGAATTAAACTCCTGAATATACAATCAGCTAATATTCTGCAAGTATATGCAAGTTTTTATAAAAACAGTTAAAACGAGCCTTGTCAGTGAAGGAAGTTTATAGTTTATTAGTTATTAATGGCTTACTGATAACTACCCTCCATTTCAAAACTACATCAACCTTAAAAGCTTCTACACGGCAAAAGAAACAACAAAATTAAAGGCAACCTACAGAATGGGAGAAAAATTTGCAAACCATATATGGAATAAAGGGTTAATAAAATATATAAAGAACTCATAAACAAAAAAACCAAACAATTCTATTTAAAAGAACAAGGGTGGAAGACGTAAATGGACCTTTTTTTTTCCAGGAAGCCATACAAATGGCCAAAGGTACATGAAACAAGGCTCAACATCACTAAACTTCAGGAAAATGCAAATCAAAACTGCAATGAGATATCACCTCACATCTGTTAGAATGGCCATCGTCAAGAAGACAAGAGGTAACAAGCGTTGGTGAGGATGTGGAGAAAAGGAAACCTTTGTACACTGTTGGTGGGAATGCAAATTGTCTCAGGGACAATGAAAAACAATATGGAGTTTCCTCAAAAATTTAAAAACAGATCCACCAGTTGATCCAGTAATTCCACTTCTGGACATATACCCAAAGGAAATGAAAACAGGATATTGAAGAGATATATGCAGTCTCATGTTATTGCAGCATTATTCACAATAGCCAAGATATGGAAACAATCTAAGTGCCCGGATAAATGGATAAAGAAGATGTGATATATATACACAATGGGATATTATTCAGCCATGAGAGAGAAGAACACCTTGCCATTTGCAACAGCATAGATGGGCCCGGAGGGCAAAATGGCTAAGTGAAATAAGGCAGAGAAAGAAAAATACTCTATGATCTCACTCATATGTAGAAACTAAAAAAACCCCAAACCAAAACTAAACGCATAGAACTCATAGATACAGGCTGCACATTGGTGTTATAAATAAATAAGTCCTGGGGATGTGATGCACAACATGGTGACTATGGTTAATAGTACTGTATTGCATATTTGAAAGTTGCTAAGAGAGTAGATCTTAAAAGTTCACATCACAAGAAAATAAGTTTGTAACTATGTGGTGATGGATGCTGACTAGTCATTGTGGTGAGCATTTTGCAATATATACAAATATCAAATTATTATGTTGTGAACCTGAAATTAATGTGTCAATTATATCTCAGAAAAGGATAACAGGGCTTCCCTGTTGGCGCAGTGGTTGAGAGTCCGCCTGCTGATGCAGGGGACACAGGTTCGTGCCCCGGTCCGGGAAGATCCCACATGCCGTGGGGCGGCTGGGCCCGTGAGCCATGGCCACTCGGCCTGCGCGTCCAGAGCCTGTGCTCCGCAACGGGAGAGGCCACAACAGTGAGAGACCCGCGTACCGAAAAAAAAAAAAAAAAAAAAAAGTTTAACAAGAGCTAACATTTATTGAGTTCTTATCCTATGCCAGGAACTTAAATCATTTAATATTTAGTCTTCCCTGTAACCCTGTGGGGTATGTACTGTTAATATCCTCATTTTACAGATTAACACATGGGCTCAAGAAATTTAAGCAACTTGTCAAAATTTATATATCTAGATAGATACAGAGCCAAAATTTGAACTTAGGTAGTCTGACGGTAACATCTATGCCCTTAGGTGATGTGAATCACTTTACTAGATACCACTGTCATATTTGCCTGAGCAAATCTTAATTGATCTCTTTTGTGGTTTCTTCTTTGTCAGTTTATCCCTTAGATGTCTGCATTTCTAATCATTGAAACCCATGACTTTCATTGCCCTGTACAACTTTAGTAACTTCTGACTCTGTACTTTTATTCCAGGCTTCTCAGATCATCGCTACTTATGATGCTTAACAGAAATGTTTTTCCTGGATATCCCACTGGCACCTCAAACCCAACATATCAGAAACCAAATCCATCATCTTTTGCTCCATACGTGTTTCTCTTCCAGTATCCCTTTCATTAGTAAATAATGGTAGCAAGAATATATTTGTCCAAAACAAAAATCTGGGAATTACATTTGGCTTCTTCATTCTCACTTACCGCCCTTTTCCATATCTTATATCTGATCATGCTCTATAGCTACTACTTTCACAATAATTCTTATGTTTATCACCATTCATCCTACCTTAAGCCCATGTCTCTGAAAACTTGGATTGGTACAACAGCACCACTGGTTTTCAAGGCTCTAATCAGGATTCCCTCTGATCCGTCCACAATAATGTCAGCATATTAATGTTCTGCTTTAAATGTTTCAGTAATTCTGCATAACTTTCCAGATCAATTTCAAACTCTGTATCTTAGCACACTTGTCCCTCTCCAGCTTCATCTCACTTCCATTTGTGATATTGACCATAATACATTGCGTGAGGTTTATTGACGACTGCGTATGGTGTCATTCTACCATGATTTCATATAGGCTAATTTCTCTGCCTAATGATGTACACATGTAAGCAAAATTTAAATTTGAAAATTCAGGTAATTTAACATTCCTTTAGGAATCTAACCCTGAACCTTGAATCAAAGTCTGATTCAGATGTTCTTCTTATTTCCTTATAGAGCATGTTATTCAGTTTTCTATCACGAACACATTGTATTTTATTGCACTTTATTTTTGTCAGATCTTCCTTAATAGACTAAATACACTGAGGGCTGATACCATATATTATTTAAGCTGGTATCTCAAATGCCTAACATGATGCCTGCCGTGAAGTAGGTACAGAAAGTATAATTGCTTGTTAAGTAAAATTATTATTGATTTGTATAGAGATTGAGAGATCTTCATGTGCTCTGGAAATAACTGCTTTAGCTCCACCATGACTGGATAATAAAGTAAGCCTGGAAAAGAATATTTCATCTGATTTCTGCCCTAGGAATTACAAGACGAGTTTAAGCGCAGCTTATGGAGATGTTTGCAAAACACCATTTTTCCTTGTCACATATGAACAATGCTTGCATGCTTTAAATAAAGTTTGTGTTTTCATTAGATATCTTGTTTTTGAAGATACTAGAGTTTGTTCAAATGTTTTGATAACTTCTTAAGTCTGGAGAGATTCACAGTGATTCCCCACTCTACCCCCCAACACTGGGCAGAAAAAGTAGACATATACTTTATTTTGTTCCACTATTCCCATCTCTTCTAGTCAGTTCTTTTTTGAATTTTATTTTATTTATTTATTTTTATATAGCGGGTTCTTATTAGTTATCTACTTTATACATATTAGTGTATATATGTTAATCCCAAACTCCCAATTCACTCCACCACCACCACCCATCCCCCGTTTTCCCCCCTTGGTGTCCATACATTTGTCCTCTACATCTGTGTCTCTATTTCTGCCTTGCAGATCCGTTCATCTGTCCCATTTTTCTAGGTTCCACATATATGCATTAGTATACGATATTTGCTTTTCTCCTTCTGACTTACTTCAATCCGTATGACGATCTCTAGGTCCACCCACGTCTCTACAAATGACCCAGTTTCATTCCTTCTTATGGCTGGGTAATATTTCTTTGTATATATGTACCACATCTTCTTTATCCATTCATCAGTCAATGGGCATTTAGGCTGCTTCTATGTCCTGGCTATTGTAAATAGTGCTGCACTGTTGGTGGGAATGTAAATTGATACAGCCACTATGGAGAACAGTATGGCGGTCCCTTAGAAAACTAAAAATAGAGCTACCATACAACCCAGCAATCCCACTACTAGGCATATACCCTGAGAAAACCATAATTCAAAAAGAGTCATGTACCACAATGTTCACTGCAGCTCTGTTTACAATAGCCAGGACATGGAAGCAACCTAAGTGCCCATTGACAGATGAATGGATAAAGATGTGGCACATATATACAGAGGAATATTACTCAGCCATAAAAAGAAACGAAATTGAGTTATTTGTAGTGAGGTGGATGGACCTAGAGTCTGTCATTCTGTCATACAGAGTGAAGTAAGTCAGAAAGAGAAAAACAAATACTGTATGTTAACACATATATATGGAATCTAAAAAAAAAAATGGTTCTGAAGAACCTAGGGGCAGGACAGGAATAAAGACACAGACGTACAGAATGGATGTGAGGACATGGGGAGGGGGAAGGGTAAGCTGGGACAAAGTGAGAGAGTGGCATGGACATATATACCCTACCAAATGTAAAATAGATTGCTAGTGGGAAGCAGCCACATAGCACAGGGAGATCACCTCGGTGCTTTGTGAGCACCTAGAGGATTGGGATAGGTAGGGTGGGAGAGAGATACAAGAGGGAGGAGATATGGGGATAAATGTATGTGTATAGCTCATTCACTTTGTTATAAAGCAGAAACTAACACACCATTGTAAAGCAATTATACTCCAATAAAGATGTTTAAAAAAATAGTGCTGCAGTGAATATTGGGGTGCATGAGTCTTTCTGAATTATGGTTTTCTCTGGGCATATGCTCAGTTTTGGGATTGCTGGGTCATATGGTAATTCTATTTTTATTCTTTTAAGGTACCTCCATACTGTTCTCCATAGTAGCTGTATCAATTTACAATCCCACCAACAGTACAAGAGGGTTCCCTTTCTCTACACCCTCTCCAGCAATTGTTGTTTGTAGACTTTCTGATGATGCCATTCTAACCAGTGTGAGGTGACACCTCATTGTAGTTTTGATTTGCATTCCTCTAATAATTAGTTATATTGAGCAACTTTTCATGTGCCTCTTGGCCATCTGTATGTCTTCCTTGGAGAAATGTCTATTTATGTCTTCTGCCTATTTTTTGATTGGGTTGTTTGTTTTGTTTAATACTGAGCTGCATGAGCTGTTTATATATTTTGGAGAGTAATCCTTTGCCCATTGATATGTTTGCAAATATTTTCTCCCATTCTGAGGGTTGTCTTTGTCTTGTTTATAGTTTCCTTTGCTGTGCAAAAGCTTTTAAGTTTCGTTAGGTTCCATTTGTTTATTTTTGTTTTATTTCCATTACTCTAGGAGAGAGATCAAAAAAGATCTTGCTGTGATTTATGTTAAAGAGTATTCTTCCTACGTTTTCCTCTAAGAATTTTATAGTGTCTTGTCTTTAATCCATTTTGAGTTTATTTTTGTGCATGATGTTAGGAAGTGTTCTAATTTCATTCTTTTACATGTAGCTGTTCAGTTTTCCCAGAACCATTTGTTGAAGAGACTGTCTTTTCTCCATTGTATATCTTTGCCTCCTTTGTCATAGTTTAGTTGACCATAGGTGCATCGGTTTATCTCTGGGCTTTCTATCCCATTCCACTGATCTATATTTCTGTTTTTGTGCCAGGACCATATTGTCTTGATTACTGTAGCTTTGTAGTATATTCTGAAGTCAGGGAGCCTGATTCCTCCAGCTCTGTTTTTTTCCTCTCAAGATTGCTTTGGCTATTTGGGGTCCTTTGTGTCTCCATACAAATTTTAAGATTTTTTGTTCTAGTTCTGTAAAAAATGCCATTGGCAATTTGACAGGGATTGCATTGAATCTGTAGATTGCTTTGGGTAGTCATTTTCACAATATTGATTCTTCCAATCCGAGAACATGGTATATCTCTCCATCTGTTTGTGTAATCTTTGATTTCATTCATCAGTGTCTTATAGTTTTCTGAGTACAGGTCTTTTACCACCTTAGGTAGGTTTATTCCTAGGTATTTTATTCTTTTTGTTGCAGTGGTGAGTGGGATTGTTTCCTTAATTTTCCTTTCTGATCTTTTGTTGTTAGTGTATAGGAATGCAAGAGATTTCTGTGCATTAATTTTGTATCCTGCAACTTTACCAAATTCATTGATTAGATCTAGTAGTTTTCTGGTGGCATCTTTAGGATTATCTATGTGTAGTATCATGTCATCTTCAAACAGTGACAGTTTTACTTCTTCTTCTCCAATTTGTATTCCTTTTATTTCTCTTTCTTCTCTGATTGCCATGGCTAGGACTTCCAAAAGTATGCTGAATAATAGTGGTAAGAGTGGAAAACGTTGTCTTTTTCCTGATCTTAGAAGAAATGCTTTCAGTTTTTCACCATTGAGGAAGATGTTTGCTGTGGGTTTCTCATATATGGCCTTTATTATGTTGAGGTAGGTTCCCTCTATGCCCACTTTCTGGAGAGTTTTTATCATAAATTGGTGATACATTTTATCAAAAGCCTTTTCTGCCATCTATTGAGATGATCACATGGTTTTTATCCTTTGATTTATTAATATGGTTTATCACATTAATTGATTTGCATATATTGAAGAATTCTTTTATTCCTAGGATAAACCCCACTTGATCATGCTGCATGACCCTTTTAATGTGCTATTGTATTCTGTTTGCTAGTATTTTGTTGAGGATTTTTGCATCTATGTTCTTCAGAGGTATTCCCCTGTAGTTTTCTTTTTTTGTGACGTCTTTGTCTGATTTTGTATCAGGGTGATGGTGGCCTCATAGAATGAGTTTGGGATTGTTCCTCCCTCTGCTATATTTTGGGAGAGTTTGAGAAGGATAGGTGTTAGCTCTTCTCTAAATGTTTGTATAGAATTCACCTGTGAAGCCATCTGGTCCTGGACTTTGTTTGTTGGAAGATTTTTAATCACAGTTTCAATTTCATTACTTGTGATTGGTATGTTCATATTTTCTATTTCCTGCTTGGTCAGTCTTGGAAGGTTAGTCCTTTCTAAGAATTTGTCCATTTCTTCCAGGTTGTCCATTTTATTGGCATAGAGTTGCTTGTAGTAGTCTCTTAGGATGCTTTGTATTTCTGTGGTGTCTGTTGTAACTTCTCCTTTTTCATTTCTAATTTTATTGATTTGAGTCCTCTCCCTCTTTTTCTCGATGAGTCTGGCTAAAGGTTTCTCAATTTTGTTTATCTTCTCAAAGAACCAGCTTTTAGTTTTATTGATCTTTGCTATTGTTTTCTTAGTTTCTATTTCATTTATTTCTGTTCTGATATTTATGATTTCTATTCTTCTACTTTGGGTTTTGTTTGTCTTCTTTCTCTAGTTCCTTTAGGTGTAAGGTTACATTGTTTATTTGAGATTTTTCTTGTTTATTGAAGTAGGATTGTATTGCTATAAACTTCCCTCTTAGAACTGCTTTTGCTGCATCCCAAAGGTTTTGGATCATCATGTTTTCATTGTCATTTGTCTCTATGTATCTTTTGATTTTCTCTTTGATTTCTTCAGTGATTTCTTGGTTATTTAGTGATGTTGTTTAATTTCCATATGTTTGTGTTTTTTACATTTTTTTCCTATTTTTTTTCTTTTCTTGTGTTTCCCACTTAGAGAATTTCTGTTAGCTTTTGTTGTAGAGCTGGTTTGGTGGTGCCGAATTCTCTTAGCTTTTGCTTGTCTGTAAAGCTTTTGATTTCTCTGTAGAATCTGAATGCGATCCTTGATGGGTAATCTTGGTTGTAGGTTCTTCCTTTTCATCACTTTAAATATATTGGGCCACTCCCTTCTGGCTTTAGAGTTTCTGCTGAGAAATCAGCTGTTAACCTTATTGGAGTTCCCTTGTATGTTATTTGTCATTTTTCCCTTGCTGCTTTTAATAATTTTTCTCTGTCTTTAAGTCTTGTCAATTTGATTAGTATGTGTCTTGGCATGTTTCTCCTTGGGTTTATCCTGCCTGGGACTCTCTGCGCTTCCTGGACTTGGGTGGCTATTTCCTTTCCCATGTTAGGGAAGTTTTTGACTATAATCTCTTCAGATATATTCTCGGGTCCTTTCTCTCTCTCTTCTCTTTCTGGGACCCCTATAATGTGAACGTTAGTGCCTTTAATGTTGTCCCAGATTTCTCTTAGGTTGTCTTCATTTCTTTTCATTCTGTTTTCTTTATTTTGTTCCATGGCAGTGAATTCCACCATTCTGTCTTCCAGGTTACCTATCCATTCTTCTGCCTCAGTTATTCTGCTATTGATTCCTTCTAGTGTATTTTTCACTTCAGTTATTGCAGTTTTCATCTCTGTTTGTTTGTTCTTTAATTCTTCTAGGTCTTTGTTAAATATTAAATATTTCTTGCATCTTCTAGATCTTTGCCTCCCTTCTTTTTCCAAGTTCCTGGATCATCTTCACTATCATTATTCTGAATTCTTTTTCTGGAATGTTGCCTATCTCCACTTCATTTAGTTGTTTTTTTGGAGATTTATCTTGTTCCTTCAACTGGTACATAGTCCTCTGCCTTTTCATTTTTTCTCTGTTTCTCTGAATGTGGCTTTTGTTCCACAGACTGCAGGATTGTAGATTGTAGTCCTTCTTGCTTCTGCTGTCTGCCCTCTGTTGGATGAGGCTATCTAATAGGCTTGTGCAAGCTTCCTGATGGGAGGGACTGGTGGTGGGTAGAGCTGGGTGTTGCTCTGGTGGGCAGAGCTCTGTAAAACTTTAATCCACTCATCTGCTGATTGGTGGGGCTGAGTTCCCTCCCTGTTAGTTGTTTGGTCTCAGGAGACCCAGCACTGGAGCTTACAGGATCTTTGGTGGGGCTAATGGTGGACTCCAGGAGGGCTCACGCCAAGGAGTACTTCCCAGAACTTCTGCTGCCAGTGTCCTTGTCCCTGCAGTGAGCCACAGCCACCCCCACCTCTGCGGGAGACCCTGCAACGCTAGCAGGTAGGTCTGGTTCAGTCTCCCCTGGGGTCACTGCTCCTTCCCCCTGGGACCTGATGTGCACACTGCTTTGTGTGTGCCCTCCAAGAGTGGAGTCTCTGTTTTCCCCAGGCCTGTCAAAGTCCTGCAATCAAATCCCACTAGCCTTCAAAGTCTGATTCTCTAGGAATTCCTCCTCCCATTGCCAGGCCCTCAGGTTGGGAAGCCTGCCCTTGGACTCAGAACCTTCACTCCAGTGGGTGGACTTCTGTGGTATAAGTGTTCTCCAGTTTGTGAGTCACCCACCCAGTGGTTATGAAATTTGATTTTATTGTGATTATGCCCCTCCTACTGTCTCATTGCGGCTTCTGCTCTCTTTGGATGTGGGGTATCTTTTTTGGTGAGTTTCATTGTCTTCCTGTTGATGATTGTTCAGCAGTTAGTTGTGATTCCAGTGCTCTTTCAAGAGGGAGTGAGCACACATTCTTCTCCTCCACCATCTTGAACAAATCCACAGTGATTTCTTTAAGAAGCCCTGGATAGTATATGCTGAAATAGAAACTGTTTAATTAATCTAATGGTATAAAAAAGATAAAGTACTCTGAAATTGCCTAAAATTTAATTGCCTAAATGCAGCATTGTTCTTATGGAGAGTAACAGAGTGTTTCTATATTTATAGAATACTTGCATAGACTGTGCATAAATGAAAAGCTTTCAATATTTATAAAATGTTACTGAGAAATTAACAAAGTGACTGTTCATTTAGACTTGCCCCAATTGGCATATAAAGTTTCCTCTGTGAGTATGTGTGTGTGTGCCTGGGTGTAATTACAACTGTCTCCATGTGTGAAAAATTTAATGGTTCCACATATTTTTCAATGTTTTATATTTTATATCAGTGCTTTTTTAAATGTTCTGTGTGTAATTCTATGGGAGGAATGTAATCTAAAATCCCATGCAGAAGTCCAGATTTCAGGTTTCAGCACTTGTTACTGTCTGAACATGGGCAAGTTACTTACTTTATCTTTGCTTTGCTTCTCTCATCTGTAACTTGGAGATAATAATAATAGCTATACCATAGGTCCATTTTGAGTATTAAATGAGTTAAATTACATGAGGAGTTTAGAAGTGTAACCGAACATTTTTTTCTTTGCAAGTGAATCAATTAATGCTAATTGCTGTTTAGACTCATCATAATTCCTAACTCAATATTTGCTGGTGCTCCTAATTGTAAGCAAGTCCCCTAAATCAAGTGGTTATTTCTGATTAAAAAGAAAACATATATGCATTATTACTGCCTTCATGCATAATAATTCTGCAAATAAATGTTATGACCTATAATTATGAAAAAAACTTGCTTTATAAATATTGAGACATTTATTTATATACAGCAACAGAGCAGGAACAATATAGAGCAGAGATCTTAGAATTGGCTTTTTTAAAAATCCAAGTCCTCAAATGGAGAAGCTCTGTGTTTTTCTGTTTTACAAATTGGCTCTACATTAGATCTTATTTAGTGAAGTCTTTATTTTATTTTTTAATTTTTCAGACTTATTGAGCCTTAATTGACAAATACAATTGAATATATTTAAAGTGTACAGTGTGATGATTTGACATATGTATAATTTGTGAAATGATTACCACAATCAGGTTAATTAACATATCTATCAACTCACACAGTTACTCTTTTGTGTGTATCCAGTAAAAATCCTTAAGGTCTACTCTCTTAGATTTCAAGTACACAACACATTAATAATACTAACACTGTAGTATTACAAACTACAGTCACCGTGCTGTACATTAGATCCCCAGAGCTTACTCATCTTATAACTAAAGGCATGTACCCTTTGACCAGCCCCTAATAACCACCATTCTACTCTCTGTTCTGTTGGTTTCACTGACTAGTTTTAATGTCCATAAAAAATCTTTCATAAAATGCAGCAGCCAACATTCTTAGTTTATTTTACATTTTCTGCTTCCAGAACAGTCCTACATAAACTTTAACATTAAAGAAAATTTATTTGATAAGATGAAACCTGTTTGATGTTTGAGCCCAGGAGATTGAACACTGACTAGCATAAATTTATGAAGGGAAACACTTCACAGTTACATGGTACAATAAATCCCTTCTGCTGACTAAGCCTAAATTTAGCTGATGTTCTACTTTTATTCTGTATTCTGTGTATCTTTTAATAAAATATTTCCTAATAATCTATCACTGCTTTCAAACAATCTGAAAAAGAATACATATATATATGTATAACTGAATCCATTTTTGTACACCTGAAACTAACACAATATTGTAAATCAACTCTATTTCAATTAAAAACAACAACAACAACGTGTTGGATCATAGAAGAGTTAGTAGTTAGTGAGTCTTTTGATTTCACAAGGCTACTTGCTTTTATCACAATGGAAATTTCCAATCTGATTTTTCTGCCTGCTCTCTTAATGTATGAAAGACTCACTGTGATGAAGCATCCCATTAAGAAGTCCACAAATTGGACTTCCAGTTAGGGTGTATCACTGTGAAGAATTGTTGCTAGTCACATGACAAAGAGAAAAAAAGGAAATTATTTGTCCCATAAACGTCCAATTAGCAGTGTTATTTAATCAGATTTTCCATTCTGTTTTGATTTTGCTATTTTGTGTAGAAATCTTGAATTCAGTATTAGCATTAAGAATTTGAAGCCAAATTGTTTTCTCTATAGGTTGCCAAAAGAACCAGTCAACAGAGTAAATGTAGATAGAGCATCATTCACATTAACTGGATGTATAACATCTGTTACATGGTACTCTGTTCAAAGGCAATTATAAAGTGAGGAGCAGCCCAACCAAAAATATTTTGACAGTGACTCCTTAGTTGGAGACTGAATTCATGTACACGTGTAAAAATGTGGGTTTGGTTGAAGGATGCCAAACCGTACACCTAAAAACTAACGAACATTATCATTATCCAGGATATATTCACCAATTACCAGATAGTCTAAAATTTTATCAGATTTTGAGAAAGGACAGAAAGAAAAATGTGGTCTCCAGCCTTTTGGCAGTTTAAAACACAGTCAAATCACATATCTGTGATTTGTGAAGACATCTATGAGTTATGCGAAACAAATTCTAGAATCATCAATAAATAAGATCAATAATATAAAAAACAAGGAAGGAGAGACAGTTCTGTGGAAAAAAAGAAAATGGGGGAATAAAAGATGAGATTTCATGTGAAAAAAGAAACCTCCACAAATTTTCAAGATTTTCCCAAACTTTACTCATCTTGTAATCAAAGGCTCCATTACTTGCAATAACAAACACCAAACAGAAATAATTCAGGTGCAGGTAAGAGTTGAATTGGTGTGCATATTTAAGTGTGCATCCAATGTGAATTATAACTTTAGCAGTACTCCTTCCTCACACTTGGAAAGAAAAAAAGGAACTGTTTAACAACTTATTGCAATTAATATAATAGTGTTATCATATTTTATAGCATCACATTATGTAGTATTATATGCTATTACAATTTCCCACTTTTAAACATTTCTTGGGCAGCTGTGCAGATTCTGATTTTTCCCTTGTCTCAAATTGGTAATTATTCTCAGGAGTTTCTTGGGTATCTTCACAAACGATTTCATGATTTTGATGAGGCTATTCATTTCTGCAGAGAATTATTATTATTTTGGTTGGCTTGTAATTAATTACTATGTATTTATGCTTTAATTTCCCATGCTTTTCATAACAACTTCGTAAAAATATCAATAATCAAAATTCATACATCTTGTGGAACCACCTTCCATTTTGGCTGAGGTTCAATATTTACATGTCATAACAAATGGTTCTGCCAAATTGTTACCCGGTAACAAGGTATATTTTTAGATCCTTCATTCAAGGAGGTTTTAAAACAAAATCAAACAGCTTCTGGGTACATTCATCTGTGTTTTCCCATGAGACTATATTGAGTACAAAGAGCAAAGGAAACTGATCTTTTAGCTCTGGGCCACATGTGTTTATCACTAGTGTACAATGTGAAGCTTGAAGTCCCCTTCAACTTAATCACCAACTCTCTGCCTGCTGTTGTAGTACCATAAAGGGCTAGAGAGGCAGCACTAAAATGTACAGCCCTGGATAATAGAGGAAAACATACTGTTCTCTTTATGTTTGTTAATAGGGCATGACAACTGTTCCCAAACTGCCTGCAAGCCATTGTGCCTTGCTACTCTGGAGTATGACTGACACCTGATGCAATGAAGGACACAGCTACTTAGCTAATGCAAGCAAGGCATTTCCCCCACTCATGAGATGCCAAATACTTGGTTGGAGCACTCATGGGCTTTGGAAAACCTTATAGGGATTTTCTTCGGGAGGCAAACTAAATACCTTAATTTAACCTCATTCATTTAAAGTAGGCTAAAAGATTATTTTATTTGGACTTGGGAAAGAGATTGTGATTTAGAAGCCGTAATTGCCCTATGAAATGACATAAAACGAGAAGTTTGTTTCATGTAATAAAAGGAAGCATGAATATTAATCAAAATAATATTCTGTAATTAATGTCATTTTATAGATATTTGTGGTTTCCCAAGACCCTGTTAAATTCTCTCATTTAGTTATGTAATTTTCATAACATTGTGAGACAGATGTTACTATAGTTTCTATTCTATAGGTAGGAAAAAGAGACTCAGTGAGGTTAAGTAACTCACCTAGTGTTATAGAGATAAAAATTGGCATGATAAAGAATTTGAACCTGATAAACAGAGCCTAGGGAAAAAATTCTTTTCTAGGGAAAAATGCATGCTTTCTACCAGACTTCATTACTTTTTAAGGTATAACAGCAATAGCTACAATTAATTGAGAACTCACTAGGTATCAGAAATTGTGTCCAGCCCTCTACATATATTACTTCATTTAATCCTCACTAAAATTATCTTGGAAAGAAATCACGATCTCTGCTTTAAAATGACGAAATCTTTTTCTTTTGGATTACTAAAGAATAAAGACAGTATTCTAGAAATATTTATTAGAGTGACTAAATAAATATACTAGGCTATATATTTTCCCTTCTATGATGGGAACACTAAGAAAGTAATTACAATAACTTTTAAACTTAAGAAAGCAGTTACAGTGATTACGTGATATATAATAACTTTTCCCTTAAATAGAAAAAGAAAATAATAAACTATTATTTAGATAAAATTTAAGATCAATTTTGTACAGTGAATTATATTCTTATAATGAACATGTTTATCCAAATATCTTTTAAAAATTGAAGTGTATATATATATATATATATACACACACACACACACACACAAACACAAACACACACCTTTTCATATTCTTTTCTATTATAGGTTATTACAAGACATAGAGTATAGTTCCCTGTGCTATACTGTAGGTCCTTGTTGTTTACCTATTTTAAATAGAGTAGTATGTATATGTTAATCTCAAATTCCTAATTTATCTCCCACCCACCCTCCCCGCCAGCTATCCCCTTTGGTAACCATAAGATTGTTTTCTATGTCTGTGTGTGTATTCCTGTTTTGTAAATAAGTTCATTTGTATCATTTTTTTTTAGATTCCACAGATAAGTAACATCATATTTGTCTTTCTCTGTCTGACTTACTTCACTTAATATGATAAACTCTAGGTCCATCCATGTTGCTGCTAATGGCATTATTTTGTTCATTTTTATGACTGAGTAATACTTCATTGTATATATTGACCATATCTTCTTTATCCACTCATTTGTCAATGGGCATTTAGGCTGTTTCCATGTCTTGGCTATTGTAAATGGTGCTTCACTGAACTTGTGGGGCATGTGTCATTTTGAATTATAGTTTTCTCCAAATATAGTCCAGGAGTGGGATTTCTGGATCATATGGTAGCTCTGTTTTTAGAATTTTAAGGAATCTCCATACTGTTCTCCACAGTGGCTGCACCAATTTACATTCCCACTAACAGTATAGGAGGGCTCTTTTTTCTCCACACCCTCTCCAGCATTTGTTATTTGTAGACTTTTTAATGATGGCCATTGTGACTGGTGTTAAGGTGATACCTCATTGTAGTTTCAATTTGCATTTCTCTATTAATGATATTGAGTATCTTTTCACGTGCCTGTTGGCCATCTATATGTCTTCTTTGGAGAAATGTCTATTTAGATCTTCTGCCCATTTTTTGATTGAGTTGTTTGGTTTTTTGATATTGAGTTGTATGTGCTGTTTGTATATTTTGGAAATTAATCCCTTGTTGATGTCATCATTGCAAATATTTTCTCCCAGTCCATAGTTTTTTTTCATTTTGTTTATGGTTTCCTTTGCTGTGTGAAAGCTTTTAAGTTTAATTAGGTCCCATTTGTTTTTTTGTTTGTATTTCCATTACTGTAGGAGGTGGATTCAAAAAATTATTGTTATGATTTATGTCAAAGAGTGTTCTATATTTTCCTCTAGGAGCTTTATAGTATTTGGTCTTACATTTAGGTCTTTAATCCATTTTGAGTTTATTTTTGTACATGGTGTTGGAGAATGTTCTAATTTCATTCTTTTACATGTAGCTGTCCAGTTTTCCCAGCACCACTTATTGAAGAGACTGTCTTTTCTCCATGTATATTCTTGCCTCCTTTGTCATAGATTAATTGACCATAAGTGTGTGGGTTATTTCTGGGCTTTCTATCTTGTTTCATTGATCTATATGTCTGTTTTTGTGTCAGTACCATATTGTTTTGATTACTGTAGATTTTTAGTATAGTCTGAAGTCAGGGGGCATGATTCCTCCAGCTTTGTTCTTCTTTCTCAAGATTGTTTTGGCTATTCAGGATCTTTTGTGTTTCCAAACAAATTAAAACAACAAAAAATTTTTGTTCTAGTTCTGTGGAAAATGTCATTGGTAATTGAATAGGGATTGCATTGAATCTGTAGATTGCCTTGGGTAGTATGCTTATTTTTACAATATTGATTCTTCCAATCCAAGAACACAGTATATCTTTACATCTGTTTGTGTCATCTTCATTTTCTTTCATCAGCATCTTATAGTTTTTGGAGTACAGGTCTTTTGCCTCCTTAAGTTTATTCCTATCTATTATTTTTGATGTGATGGTAAATGGGATTATTTCCTTAATTTTTCTTTCTGATATTTCATTGTTAGTGTGTAGAAATGCAACAGATTTCTGTATATTAATTTTGTCTCCAGCAACTTTCTGAATTCATTGATGAGCTCTAGTGTCTTTTTGGTAGAGTTTTAAGAATTTTCTATGTGTAGTATCACACCATCTGCAGTGACAGTTTTACTTCTTTTCCAATTTGAATTCCTTATATTTATTTTTCTTCTCTGACTGCTGTGGCTAGGACTTCCAAAACTATGTTGAATAAAAGTGATGAGAGTGGGCACCCTTGTGTTGTTCTTGATTTTAGTAGATTCACTTATTTGTATGTAGATACCCAGTTGTTCCAGTACCATATCCAGTTGAAAACAGTATTTTTGATCCAATGTATTGCCCATTGTTCCTTTGTCAAAGATCAGTTGACTATATTTATGTGGGTGTATTTCTGCATGCTCTATTCTGATCCATTAATTATTTGTTCATTATTCTGCCAATACCACACTGCCTTGATTACTGTAACTTTATAGTAAGTCTTAAAAAGTCAGGCACTCTTAGTCTTCCAACTTTTTTCTCCTTCAATATTGTCTTGGCTATTTTGGGTCTTTTGGTTCTCCACATAAACTTTAGAATCAGTTTGTTGATATCCACAAATAACTTGCTGGGATTTTGATGGAAGCGCCATCCTAGTGGATGTGAAGTGGTATCTCATTATGGCTTTTATTTACATTTTACTTATGATTAGTGATGTTGAGAATCTTTCATTGAGCTTAGTGCCATTTGTATATCTTTAGAGAACTTTCAATTCATATATTTTCCCAGTTTTTAAATTATGATATTAGCCTTATTGTAATTGAATTATAAGTGTTATTTAAATACTCTGGAAACTAGACCCTTAGGAGATTATGTTTTGCAAATATGTTCTATTCTTCAGGTTGTACTTTGAGTTTCTAGATAGTGTCTTTTGATGCTGTTATTGGCAAATATATGTTATATGCTCAATAATATTATATACATATTGTTGTATACACCTGTATTCTAAGTCAGTGAACAGAAGAAATGAGAAGAAATATATATTATACTGTCTTTTATAATTAACTAATTACCTTTTCTGGTGTTTATTGTGTAGATTTGAATTATCATCTGAGATCACTTGCTTTCAACCTGAAGAACTTCCTTTATTATTCCTTATAAGGTGCCTACACTAGCAAAAATTCTCCCAGTTTTTTATTTATCTGGAAATAACTTCATTGCATACCCAATTTTGAAAGATAGCTTTGCTGGATGTAGAATTCTTGGTTGACCAATTTTATCTTTGAGCAATTTGAATGTTACCCCACTGCCTTCTGGCCTCCCTGATTTCCCTTGAGAAGTTCACTGTTAATTATATTAGTGTTCTCTTATAAGTGATTAATTGTTTAGGTTTTTTATTGCTGTTTTCAAGATTTTCTGTATTTCAAGATGGCTAGAATTTGCAGGACAAAATGCCAGCAGGAGGGCTTCCCTGGTGGTGCGGTGGTTGAGAGTCCACCTGCTGATGCAGGGGACACGGGTTCGTGCCCCGGTCCGGAAAGATCCCACATGCCGCGGAGCGGCTGGGCCCGTGAGCCATGGCCGCTGAGCCTGTGCGTCCGGAGCCTGTGCTCCACAATGGGAGAGGCCACAACAGTGAGAGGCCTGCATACCACAAAAAAACAAAAAAAGCCAACAAACAAACAAACAAAAAATGCCAGCAGGAAAGAGCCACACATGCCAAGAGTCCTTGACTCTTCGATTGAATATTGATCTGTTGCTGTGTAGGTTGCAAACCCACAGGGTGTTCAAAGAAAAACTGTCCCGAAAAGGAAAATTTCTGGGGAACTGTAATATAAAGAAATTCTCAAAATTTACTCAGGGCTAAAATTATTCTTGTTTCCTATAGCGACAGTGGGGATACCTCTATGAATACACAAGCCACTTGGTTGAGACCACAAACAACAAAAAAAGACACATCAGAAGTGGGGAGAAATTAGCACTTGAATAAAGGCTACATTACATATGCCTTCTAAGAGCATAAGCCTTGAAAGAAACCTGCTTGTCTTTAAATAACTGCTTACGGGAAAAAATTCCAACAGTTTTGAAAAAAACAGAAAATTCAGTATATGGAAGAATGAAATTTTAAATTTCAGACTTCTCAAAACTTTACTAGATACGTGAAGAAGAAAATATATCTCATAACAAGAAAAAAAAAGTCAAGCAATAGAAACAGAAATAGAATAAAAAGATAATATTAGCAGACAAGTATATAAAAAGGCTATTATATTACACCCATATGCTTAAGATGTATAACAAATGTAAACAAGTTTAAAAGAACATTCATTGAAATATAAATAAAAGACACAAAGCATTTTTGGTTTTAGTTTGGGCAGGTCAGGTTTAGAGCTAAAAAATAAGCTTACATCATTGCTGCAAGAAAAAAACCTGGATAGGCAGCAAATTAAGTAAACCCATAAGAGAAGGGTGTAGCAGGTATATTAGCTTTCTTTGCTGTGTAAAAATTACCACAAACTTGGCATCTGAAAGAGCAACCACTTATTGTCTTACCATTCTGTGAGTCAGAGTCTGTCTATAGGTGTGGCTGGGTTATCTGGACTAAAATCAACATGTAGGAATTATTCACCATCGAATGTCTTCCACATATAAATACTTGAAAGGGATGTGGGATAAATGACTGTGATTTGATTTACTGATTTCTGATGATATCTTTATTTTTAATATATCTTCTAAGCAAAATGCAAAATATACAATAGTAAAGAGCCATTCAGTCACTTGATTTTCCTTAAAATAGTTTAATGACATATTCATGAATTTGGAAAATGGAATCAGGGTTTTCACAAAGCTTTAAATGTTTACTTTGGAGTCCTTATAGATGTCTTGATAATTTTCAAATATCAGAGACAAATTTTAATGTGAAAGAATCATGGACCTCTGTCTGTCTCACTGATTAAAGCCTCACAGGCATGGGTATGAATTCTGATTTGAGTCTATACTAAGTACTTCCTTTTGAGTGTTTTTCTTAAGTTACTTAATATAAATAATTTTCACCTGTAAGGTAGTGCTAACTCTAGTACTTCACCTTATCCCTTCTCCCAAAATTAAATAAGATTCTATATATATATGACATATTCATTACTGTGTCTGCCACTGGTAACACTCACAATAAATTTTAGAGTGGTTTTCTTCAAACTTAAATTTTACATTCTCAGGAGCCCTTAGAGCGAATTCTGAGCTAGCTGTTTCAGTGATGGAGAATTATTTCTTTTCAAAATTAAATACATGAAAATCATGTAATATAGGACCTAATATTGGGGAAAAAATCCCAAAGGATTCATCTAAAAGTCCAGGTATAAGGCTTGCTCACACATCACACTAACAAATAAAAAGAACAGACTAGGGGTCCAAATAAAATGATTTAGATTACATTCTTGTTCACCCTCTGCTCCAGCCCCTTAAACATCCAAGCTCCTCTATCTTACTACAATCAGAAAGTGATGAGTTGGACCAAGAGTAGGGCTTTCTGCTTGGTTTAGATAAGCACTTCAAAGGTTGTGTGTTTATCTGAAATATCTGTCACTCTTGAAAGAGAAAAATTATTTTGGATATCTTTCCAGACCAGGTTTACTTATGATAACTTTTCCTCTTTTTAAAGTCTTCAGGATAAAAGCACAATGAAAAATCATCAAACTCTATTCTTCTGATCCAACCAAAGTCAGAAATTCTACAAACTGAATGCAATGTGTACTTCAGGAGTCAATGGAAATTCTAAATTTCCTAAATTTATCAAAGTAGCCACAAGGGCTTCCCTGGTGGCGCAGTGGTTGAGAGTCCGCCTGCCGATGCAGGGGACACGGGTTCGTGCCCCAGTCCGGGAAGATCCCACATGCCGCGGAGCGGCTGGGCCCGTGGGCCATGGCCGCTGAGCCTGCACGTCCGGAGCCTGTGCTCCGCAACGGGAGAGGCCACAACAGTGAGAGGCCCGCGTACCACAAAAAAAAAAAAAAAAAAAAAAAAAAAGTAGCCACAAATCGTTATAGTAGATTTTCAAAGTAGGCTGCCACCTGTTGTCAAAAACCTCCTCTATTGTGCATTTCTGGAATTGATTTTATTATGTAAGGAAGGGAAAATATGGGAGAAAAGAATGACTGGGGAGAAGGCAAAAAGTATAAAAGAGAATTACAATGTTGTTACTAATGGCCGTAGAAAGACCACCTGGAAACATTTTCCCAAAATGAGAATATCTCAGAATGTATGTTATGCCATTTCTCTCTCTCGCTCTCTCTCTCTCTCTCTCTCTCTCTCTCTCTCTCTCACACACACACACACACACACACACACACACACGATACTTTTACCACTTCTCCATAACTGGAGATCTGATTTTTGCAGAAAAGTGATTTAAGGCATTTATAATCCAGAAAATAAAACAGTTTACAATAGACCTGCAACAGTCCCTATTCACCCCAACAACTAAATAAAATCAGAAATTTTTTTCATTTATTTGATGATTCAACACTTTTTTAGCAAATGCCTGTTACAGAGAAAACCCCAGTATAAGATGCTGCCAGGAATACAAAATGAATGTGACTAAGAACCTGCCTTTATGTTTCTTAAAACAAATAGGAGCGGAAATTATAAATAACTTTCTGTTACAGAAAGATGTTCTGAAATTATGTGTATATGAGGATTTCTTTGACTAGAAAAACACTCAATATTGAGTTTGTGAGCATCAAGGAGAGTTTTACAAACATGATAATATTTGAAGCCTCAAATGAGAAGGGGATTTTTTTCCCCAACCAGAATGGGTTAGATTTAGGAGAAGCATATCTGGAAACAAAGCATTTTGCGGTATTTCAGAATGAAGAGAATGAAGCATATGGAAAAATATAATCAGAAATTATGCTGAAAATGTTATTTTAAATGAGATTAAAGGAGTCCACAGTATTAGGCTGGGGCACTTGGACTTTGTTCTGCAGATAACAGGGAGCTGTTGAAAGTTTTTGGAGAAATAAATGATATGATGCAGATCTTTTAGTTCTAAACATTTTACAGGTCCCAAAGGTATTGAATGAAGTACAAAAAAGGGAATTCTTTGACTGACATACAACAAATTTCACAACTGGATCACCTGTTATTTTAAATGAGATTAAAGGAGTCCACAGTATTAGGCTGGGGCACTTGGACTTTGTTCTGCAGATAACAGGGAGCTGTTGAAAGTTTTTGGAGAAATAAATGATATGATGCAGATCTTTTAGTTCTAAACATTTTACAGGTCCCAAAGGTATTGAATGAAGTACAAAAAAGGGAATTCTTTGACTGACATACAACAAATTTCACAACTGGATCACCTGTTATTTTAAATGAGATTAAAGGAGTCCACAGTACTAGGCTGGGGCACTTGGACTTTGTTCTGCAGATAACAGGGAGCTGTTGAAAGTTTTTGGAGAAATAAATGATATGATGCAGATCTTTTAGTTCTAAACATTTTACAGGTCCCAAAGGTATTGAATGAAGTACAAAAAAGGGAATTCTTTGACTGACATACAACAAATTTCACAACTGGATCACCTTGCTGGTTGCTTAGAGTTTTCTTATTTCTTCCCTGGTAACTTTTCAGTCCTTACATGCAAGTGGATATTTTATTTTTTAGCCCCTCTGTTTACCAGATGAGGGTTTTCTTTTCCAAAGAATAGCCCACCCTCTAACTAGAAGAGTTTAACTTTATTTTACATTAGAATTTTAAACAAGCTGCTATCTGTTTAAAGTTTTAAACAAAACTTAAATGAAAATTATAAATTTATAAATTTAATTATAAAATTATATAGTGAAAAGAACTAATTTAGTGAATGTCTTTAACAAAATTTTTCCACTGCCTTTATTGTGTATTCCTGCTGAACTTCTCTCTGATCCATTCATTATATATACAACCTTTTCTGTTTTTAAGTGAGGATTGGCACTTTGCTATAATGATTTATTACTGGTATGTAATAAACACCCAACCATCATTCTTTCACTAGTAATTAGTATCATATAGACCCCATTTTTTCAGAAAAAATTGCTGCCCACTCACTATTAGGCACAATGGAAAAGACCAGGTATTTAAATCAACAATACTGTCTTGCTGAGAAGTAAACATGTTTACATGATTACAACCTATATTGAACTGTACTCTCACAGCAAATGCCAAATATAAATATGATATTTAATTGCCCCATTCTCCTTTAAATGAAACTTGTGATTCAGGAGCTCTGCGGTAGATAAAACTGGGGGTATTTCCATGTTAAGTTCTTTTTATTTCCTAATTGTCCCTCTGGCAACCACTGTCTAAAGTTCATGCAGCATCTTTTCTTTGGTATTTCGGTGGTTTTACTGTCAGATGCTCTTACTAAAAAAAATAAGCAAAAGGCCTCTCATAAACATTCTAGTACTTGTTTGAGGCACCATGATTACTGTTTTTGTTGTCACTGTTGTTTTTCTGTGATTATTATTGCCTCTCACCAGACACATGATTTTGTGGAGTCATAAGGCTCTCGTATATGTAGGTAGAATTAGGATTTTCTTACTAAGTATTACAGGGGCTTCAGGCAGGAAGAAATTAATAATTTATTATTTGATTTAAGAAAGATGCAATATTTACTGAAGCAAACAAAATTAAGTTTCTCATTTATAATTGAATCACACCATCAACAAGACTGCTTGAAATTTCAATGGGCAGCAATAGAATTTTATGAACTACAGCTACTAATACCAAGTAGATCTTGAAAGTACATAATTTACTTATGTTCCCTTCTCCAAGCTCTTTGCTTCCCCAGAATACCGATTTATACATGAGAGGCTTGGATCGTGGCAATATTGTCTATTCTTGACTGCCATTTCTATAAATCAGGATCATTCAACATCGTTTATCACTCTAAAAGTGACCCCATTCTTTACACTAAAAATGATCTTTACATTTCCAAGGTGACTTTCGTTGAATAAAGAGAAGAAAAATGTGTTCCCTTATTTCTTAGTATTTTTCAATCCTACACAGCCTTGAGAATACACTCTATAAGGATTTAGAGCCTAAGATAATCTTAGGATGACCCATTTAATTGACAAGTAGACCTTTAACCTGCTAGATGGATACATCTTTCTAACAGAAAAACATGAATTTTGCTTTCTTGCTCAGGCATTTTTGTCAATATTGGTATAACCCTACTTATTTTTAGTAGTATAATGCCTGCACAGGGGGCAATTCCACCATGACTTTTCACAGGATCCTGAAACATAATAGGACCAAAGGTAAATTAATCAACATGCTTCTTCCCTTTCTGTAGCTCTAGGAAAGATGTTTCTTAGAATTTTTGAGTATGTCCCAAGTTTTCTTACCTATTTAACTCATTTTTTTTCTTTTTGTCTCCTCTATGCTTTTCATTTTAAGCATTTTTCTATTTACATGTTTTCTAGTTCACTAAACTTGTTTTGTGATGTAGCCAATCTGTTCTGTAAATTGTCAAATTCAAAATTTTATATATTTTATTTTTCAAATCTAGAATTTCCATTTTATTCTTTAATATAGGTTCCAACTGCCTGCTGAAATTCACCATCATTTCATGTTTCTATCCCTTTTCTTTTCTATTTTCTTTAACGTTTTAATCATAGTTATCTTAAAATTCTTGCCAGGTAACTCTAATACCGACATCATCTGTGTATCAGGTTTTTTTTTTTCTTCTATTGACTATTAGTCATATTTTTGGGCTTCTTGCCATAGCTAGAGAAAAAGAAGCAAACAGCCTCTAGGTGATGCTCTCTACTTCCAGAGAAGAGACTCCTTTCTTCCTTCCTTTCTTTCTTTCCTTTCTTTCTTTGTTTCCATCTTTCTTTTCTTCTTTCTTTCCTTCTTTCTCTCTCGCTCTTTCCTTTCTTTCCTTCTCCCTATCTTTCTCTCTTTCTTTCTTTCCTTTGTCAGGAAGATAGAATGATGTCAGACACCTCAATCCAAAACAGATTGACCTTAGTCAGGATGGGGTTGGATTCATAGTAAGTCTCAGCCTACCTCTGGTTCAACCTTATTTTTCTTGCCGAAACACCTGGGGTTTTGGTTGGGAACCTAGCTGATGTTCAGTTTCTTTACCTTGAAAGTCTACAATAAGTCCATGTCTTCTTATCTCTCTACCCTCTCACACTATATCATTCCTAGTCTGGGAAGTGCTGGAGACTGACTGCATGTTGGAGACAGGCTCCCTCCCTTGTTGGTCTTTACTTCATAAGCACTGGGAAACTGAAGGATATATCACTATGGCTTTAAGAAGCTCACAGCCTAGCCCCCCAGCCTCCTGTGTGTAAACCCATAACTCGGTAAAAGTGCTTATGTAAAGCCAGCTGATCATCTGACATCTCTAAGTCTCTGATTTTTTTTTTTTTTTAATGCTAGCCCCAAGTGACCACTGAAAGTTTTCCTCTTCTCTTTCCCCTAACGGAGCTTCTTTACCTGGGATGAACCTAATCCTTAACGTTCACCCAGAATCAAGAACCACAACTGGGAGAAAGTTGCTCTTGGTTGTCGGCATAATTGGTGAAATTAAAACTCTGAGAAGGAGTAGTGAGTGAGTTAGGAGACATCCAGGAAATATGGTGGTGTATAAACAAAGTGTAAGAATGTTTCAAGAAGTATGAACTTCCATTACTCACTGATATAGCCAGAGATAACATTGTGTTGATCCTTCCTCCTTCTTGCTCTTCTGTTGTGAAATCCTATGGAAATTGAGTATGAAAGTCTCCAATATCTTTAATTTCATCTTGGTGAAATCTAAGATTGAAATCAGAAACCAGATGTTTAAAGTTAGTGATCATGAAAGGAAGAGAATTTGAGAACCTGAGAGCTTTTGACAATGCAATGTACTAATTTAGCTATTAACCTTTGTCCAAATAAATAAGGAAGGTGAATAAAATTTACACACTACTAATCTGTAGTTTGTTACCACCTAGTTAAATTTCTGTTCAGATCTATATAGTAGGGGCAAAACACTTTATGTATTAGTGGTTTGCTTTAGTAGTTCCATTTTGTGTAACCTTGAAATTATAAATATTCTTTATGAGAAAATGTATGTGTTACAAGGTTAGCTGTGCAAAATATTTTTTTTTTCTCATTTAAATTCCCAAACCATGTTTGTCATGAGACTAAATTTGCTTCTTTTCTTATAATTTTTAACTATTGAATGTGAATTAATTAAAAATGTTTAAAAAATACTTAAAGGACTGTGAAATTCTTTTATAGTTGAGCACATGTCTAAAATTATTTCTTCTAGTAAGTTACTTTTTACATAAAATAAATATGTGATTCTTCAGATTTTAAAACACAATGAAAAATGTTATCTATCTATAAGCCTAACTTTCTCAGAAAGAGAATCTATTTATTATCCAAAATTGTCTTGAGTTAAATATGCAGACTTGGAGGTACAAAGCTAAAAAGAATACTAAGAATACTAATGTGGGGCATTGTTTCACACCTTATGTCCATCTACAATTAATTGACTAATGGGCATTTAGATAGGTTTTCCCAATATGACTATTGTTTTTTATCCACGTATTTGTAGTGTTTGTGTATGTACCCACTCACAAACTATTTCATCTCAAAAAACCTAACATGAGAGGTGTTTATACCACTGAACAATTTCACAGTAATCATAATTACCTTTCTAGTAAATCAATAACACAATACAAATAAAATTAATGTTCATAAATGTATAAAGGTGAATCTAATCCCGCATATAAAAAATATATCATCTTCATGCTAATTATATTTAAAATCAAATTTCTTGGAACATATGTTATGACTCACCTCCTCCCGCACATTTTTAGAAAAGGTCCAAGTTCAAAACTAGGACAACGGCTGCAAATAGGAGTTATAAAATTTTATGTGCTCATATATATGCAAACTTCAATTAGAATCAGAGAATCAAAAAACTACAATTAACCTTTGGGATCACCTATCTTCACAATGAACACACCAGAGAAAAGGATTTACCAAATTGATCCTCTTGTTTGTCTTCTGAGTACTATTCAGAAGAGGAGGAGATTTCAGAAAATTTCACAGAGCAACAACAGTTTGGTCAAAATTCTTAAATTCTGTGTTCTCACAATTTAGGTTTTTTTTCCCCCATGCCACCTCTTTCACCTACTTTGGCTTTTAAATTTTGGTAAGAGTTAAAATCCTACTCAATTTTTGAAATCCTGAGGAAACTTGTTACTTTCCTTTCTAACTCAAAATGAAATTCAAAAGGAATTAAATGAAAGCTCCAAAACACATATTATGAAATTGTGTGTATTCAAGTGAGATCACGATAACTTTATTTTTGAATTCTACCCCGTGGCTGACATTTTTATATCATACCTCCAAGATATTGGTTGAAATCTAATTTAAATGACTTAAATGACTCTAAACTGAATAATAGCCCCATGGTCCTCTATTGATTGAAAGTAAATGTCAAGGTGATAAAAACTAATCAACTCTGTTTTACTCCATTGAAATGTTAAAAATTCCATAAACATAAAACTCACAAACAATAGTTGTCCTTACTTTAAGGACACCAGATATTGCCATTTTTATGATTCTACTAGGTTTCCAGAACAGCTTCTGGATTCACATCAGACACCTATAAATGCTTCAAGCTTTATGGCATTAAAAAGGAAGACTGCCAAAAGACTATGAATATTTCAAATAATTTTCCTCTCTTATAAACCTTTTCTAGAAGTTGAACTTCCCATATTAGTGGGAAGTTACAATTATTAATATGAATATACAGGATAATAAATCAAATGGTCAAATATAGTTGGTATTCCTAATTATTTTGAAATTATATTCTATACCAATCACTAAATTTTTTAATGTTCATTTATAAAAACAAAATTGTTGTCAGGTGATTAGTCATTTGTGAAAAATTACTGTCTGGAAAGCTTTTATGAAGCTTAAAATTTACAGTAAGTCAATTTAAGTAATTCTTTTATTCTTTCAGAATGAATGGCAATAAGTCTCAATGTGTATGTGCTACATCAGTGTGACAATCCATGGTATCAAGGTGGTATATGAAATTCTCAAACCTATGTATTTAAATATGCACCATTTCACTCAGAATTAGGAAGCACTGATTATGAATCTTGATTTAAAGATTTTTTTTCTTCTTTTTGACTATAATCTAAGAAACTCAGCCATCCTGGAAAACAACATGGCTAGACTCAGTAATAACTTCTTGTCAGTGTTGCTAAAAGTGTAATAAGACAAGACGATGTACCACATTGAATTGAATCAAAAGTAAATAAAAAATAAACATCAAGTTAACTTGTAAAGGAAACAGGAACAGGTAATTATGGAGACACAAAAGACCCCGAATAGCCAAGCAGTCTTAAGGGAAGAAAATGGAGCTGGAGGAATCAGACTCCCTGACTTCAGACTATACTACAAAGCTATAGTAATCAAGACAATATGGTACTGGCACAAAAACAGAAATATAGATCAATGGAACAGGATAGAAAGCTCAGAGATAAACCCGTGCTCCTATGGTCAACAAATCTATGACAAAGGAAGCAAGGATATACAATGGAGAAAAGACAGTCTCTTCAAAGAGTGGTGCTGGGAAAATTGGACAGCTACATGTAAAAGAATGAAATTAGAACACTCCCTAACACCATACACAAAAATAAACTCAAAATGGATTAGAGACCTAAATGTAAGACCGGACACTATAAAACTCTTAGAAGAAAACATAGGCAGAACACTCTGTGACATAAATCACAGCAAGATTTTTTTTGATCCACCTCCTAGAGTTATGGAAATAAAAACAAAAATAAACAAATGGGATCTAATGATACTTAAAAGCTTTTTCACAGCAAAGGAAACCATAAACAAGACAAAAAGACAACCCTCAGAATGGGAGAAAATATTTGCAAATGAATCAATGGACAAAGGATTCATCTCCAAAATATATAAACAGCTCATGCAGCTCAGTATTAAAAAAGCCAACCACTCAATCCAAAAATGGGCAGAAGACCTAAATAGACATTTCTCCAAAGAAGATATACAGATTGCCAACAAACACGTGAGAGAATGCTCAACATCACTAATCATTAGAGAAATGCAAATCAAAACTGCAATGAGGTATCATCTCATACCATTTAGAATGGGCATCATCAGAAAATCTACAAACAACAAGTGCTGGAGAGGGTGTGGAGAAAAGGGAACCCTCTTGCACTGTTGGTGGGAATATAAATTGATACAGCCACTATGGAGAACAGTATGGAGGTTCCTTAAAAAACTAAAAATAGAACTACCATATGACCCAGCAATCCCACTACTGGGCATATACCCAGAGAAAACCATAATTCAAAAAGACACATGCACCCCAATGTTCATTGCAGCACTATTTCCAATAGCCAGGTCATGGAAACCACCTAAACGCCCACCAACAGACGAATGGATAAAGAAGATGTGGTACACATATATGGTGGAATATTACTCAGCCATAAAAAGGAATGAAATTGGGTCATTTGTAGAGACGTGGATGGATCTAGAGACTGTCATACAGAGTGAAGTAAGTCAGAAGGAGAAAAACAAATATCATATACTAATGCATACATATGGAACATAGAAAAATGGTACAGATGAACCGGTTTGCAGGGCAGAAATAGAGACACAGATATAGAGAACAAATGTATGGATACCAATGGGGGAAAGTGGCGGGGAGTGGTGGTGGTGGGATGAATTGGGAGTTTTGGATTGACCTATATACACTAATATGTATAAAATGGATAACTAATAAGAACTTTCTGTATAAAAAAATAAATAAAATGAAATTCAAAAAAAAAGAAAAAAGGAACAGATATTTAAACATTAATTTTGAAAATATTACATGATTTTGTTTGATTACACTTACATATTCCTCACATATTTATAGTTAAGTTAGAATTCTCAGAATAATCTTTTTCCTAATAAAAAATCAGATCCATCTCTTGGCACCCTGGGTATCATACTATGAAGGCTTTCTCATTTTGTTAATACTCATAATTAATCTGGGAGTCAATAGTTAGGTAAGAAGGAAGAGACTGCTGGCTAGTTCTAAAAGTGACCTCAGACTCATGTTACAAAAAATATGCTTCGTTAAAAATATCAGATTAGAAAGGTGACATAAATCTCCTTGACAGGAAGTAGGATAAAGTTACCATTCCATAAAGACTGGACACCTAACAGAGTTGCCTAAAATTAAAATAAGCAAAGAACTTGCCAATCCTTAGCTCCCACCTAATAAATAAAAAGGTTCTGATTAAAGTAAACAAAGAGTAGACTACATAGTGTGGTATCCTTTCAGCAGGTAGGGAAGAAAAACCTGCATTCTAGACAGACCTCACCCATTCCTTTAGAGTCGTTGCTGATCTTAAGAATCAAATCTATTTAGATCCAAACTGAAAAATATTTGTTGAATTGAAAATTATTCCAAACTCGAGATCAGAGTACCAGAGTTGGCAAATGTGTTAGTTTATGTGACTGCTTTAGAAAAAAAAATATTGAAATTATATTATATGCTGTTATAAATTTAATACGTATTGCCTTTACTGAAAATATTTCAGTTATATAAAATTAGCACTAAAAATTCTGAGCAAGGTGGTTATCTTCTTCCAAACATATATCCTGTGTGTAGATAGATATATTAACAGTATATTTCTCCAGCTCAGTCCTAAGATCCTTCCTGGGACTGAGACTATAACTTTTATCGCCTTGCATTTTCTATGGGACAGTACAAGGAACAAGTCACCACTCAATAAGCAATAATTAACATCCTGATTAAATAGCCCTCAAATAGATATTCTTCTAGAAGACTTCTTTCAGCAATTCTTCAAGATATCCATGGCTCATCTGTTTTATTCCTGCTGTATTTCAAGATTTCAACCTCTTCTTCATGATTTCTCTACTCCAACTGCTACTCTGATCACCTGAATAAAGGAAGTACTTCTCAGGCTTTTTTCTGATGAGACAATACATATCCAGCAGCAAAACTTTCTCTCCTTTATCTCATGCTACTGATATCTGTCCTTTAATTTGTAGAGCCATGTAAAGTACACAAATTCCTAATGTTCAGCAGCTAGAAGAGAGTTGTGAATGCTCTAATCATATATTTATTTTTCCTAAATATGTCCTCATCTATAGCTTTGACCACAACATTCTACAGGGTGTTGAGAGGAAAAGGAACCATAATAAGATTCAAAACACCTAAGTTTAATCCTAATTCCAATACTACTTTGGGCATGTCTTTGGGAAATTCTATAGTTTTCTCATTAGTAGCATAAAGGAACCAGTCTAGATAAACATAGACCCATTACATAATGTACAGTTCTACGTTTCTCCAGAAGGATCAACTTTTTGTCATAAGTATCCTATGTGATAGAATGGAGGAAAAAAATGGTTAGGAACCAACTTATATTAAAATCCAATCCCATTATTCACTACCTGTGTTTTTTTGGTACTTTATTGAATGTTTCTGAATCTTGGTACTCATTTGGAAAACTAAACTAGTAGTAGATACATTTCATGCTTGTTATGTGTCTTACATGATGGAGTAGAGCTAAGGGCTAAATTAACATTAACCTCCTTTACCCATTATTCAAGGCACAAGTCAAATTGCATGCCTTCTTGATGGTTTTAATAATTTATTTTATTTAAGGCAATACTATACTAGGTATTCAGTTTTTTAAACATATGAATCATTCTCTAGAAGTAATCTTTCCTTATTCTTTATTATTTCATTATTAATAATGATCACTATGTGATGAATTGCAGTACTGAGTTAAAGCTGATTTCATAATACAAGTGTTCTTATGTATGTTGTGTTTAAGACTAATAAAAAGGGTCCTGAGTTTGTCCTACATAATAAAGAGTAATGGAATATGTGAGTAGTGAATATAAATCCATTGCACTGAATCAGGGATGTTAATTTTAAAAGAGCCTAGGAGTTAGTAAGAATGTGCGAATGAGTGTCTGGGTTTTGATCTTGAGAAGCCGAGAGTTGTGAAGATGCAGAAACCCAACTCTGCACTTGGAAGAGACTAGGGTTTCAATGAAAATACAGGTCATTGTGTAGATTGGGCTGTCAGTTCATGAACTCTAAATAACAGAACTAAGCAAAAGGAAGATAGAAGATAATTATAATCAAAGCAATTCTAGAGAATGAGTAATTTAAAAAATGCCATTGAAATAAAACTGCAGTCATCCTGAAATTTTTTGTAGAATGTTTCATTTTGGCTTTTGATCATGCCCACTTCATGCTTAAATGACCAGGGTAGGAGCAAACAATAAGATTTAGATTGATAGTCCAGAAATAAGTTTGTTTATAGTCAGTTTTGTGGTGTGCATTTAGCTAAGCATGGATATTTGGAGTTACAGAATCTTACACATCTCTGAAGATACATACTTTGTTCATGGTGTCATAAACCTTCTCTACTGAGGGTTCATTATTTAAAGAAACCTTTGCTTTATGCTTTTAACTGTGCCTGATCTTGACATTTAAGAGTAAAATAGTTTTGTTTTCAACTAAAGTTTTTTCTTTCATGCCAAGAGAGAAATTTTGAAGTCTAACTGCAGAAGTTACCATATTCATCAAATCAACTTTTTAGAAATCACTCATTCATTCCAATGGATCAACGAGTTTAAGTGCAGACAACCTGCAAAGTCGTGTTCACAAAATCAGAGTTCCAATTTTAATGTTTCACAGTTCAACAATTATAAGATAAAAAACATCATTGAGAGTCTACAGTTCAGTAGAACATGTCATTTGACTGTTTTTTGGGGTTGAAGAGGAATGGTGATTTTAACACCCTGGCTGTTAATCTGACCATATTATATACTGTTATACTTATTCATCAACTGTTGCTCAATTTTTCAGGAATGTATACGTTTTTCATCAATAAAACACAGGAAGATAACCTGGATATAAATATAGGTTATTTGAACTTAATCCAAAAAGGAAATCCACAGCTCTTCTAAATGTTAACACTAGAGCGGTTCAAGAAGTCTTTAGAGGAGCCAGCCCAGAAGCCAATGGAGGACACAGATGCTGCCTCTGGAAACACATTGGAACAACCTCCATCTGGGGCCCTCAGTGTGCCAAGTTCTTCTCATAAGTGGTTACAGCAGTTAGGTTCTTTGCTCCAGATGAGAGACAAAGGCACCAAAGGGAACTATTCTCCACCCTACAATCAACAAGAAAATGCTGTGCTGAGTGAAATTACAATTATACAGTGACATGTTAATGAGCTTTGAAAATGTTTGGTTGGATAAGAGAAAAGTATCTGGATTGACTAAAACAACTAAGTATCTGAAAATACAATACACATTATTAGCTACAAGTCGGTGTACCAGAGTGTATTTGCCTACATGGGTGCATTTGTGGAGAAGTTGTGTGAATACCACCAAGATGTTCTTGTGCATGCTCATACACTCAGTTTAATAAAATGTCTCCATCTGAATTAAGAAATAACTTCAGAATATTACCTTGTTATTGAAATGATCTGAGGAAAGCGGTATAACTTTCAGCAAATTTTAGATAGGACTATCAAGTCCAGGAACAACTTGATAAGTAAATTTTGAAAAGTAAATTTTCAAATTTTGAAAAGTAAATTTTCTTGGAAAAGTTTTACTTTTTATATAGATCTAGTTACAAACCCTGGTGGTTATGGCCTGCTGGGATCCGTGCCCACAAACTATTCAGTTCTCATAACTGTAAATTAACTTGGTCAAGGTACTTGAATTTAAAAAAAAAAAAGAAAAAATCCCTGGTAAGTAGCTAAAAGGAACCCTGAATACATGACAACATAATTTACACCAGTTCAAATTCTCTGCTGACTCTTATATTTACCTGTATATTAATTGAAAAACTAGATTAATTGTTTCTATGTAGTCACCTAGTTTTTCCCTCATCCTCATGTCTCACCCAATTATAACACTTACTCCATCACCATGTTTCCTGGTCTACTGTTCCAGTTCTTCCAAAATTAGGTTACTGCAAAGATTGTAGGATGAAAGTTACCAATTGCAAAGTTTAAGCACAAGGTGACTGTTTCTCAATGGGTGACCCCAAACTTAAGCTCCAAATGCATCCGCATGATGTTAAGGTGTTTGTTTACAATGAAGATACTGCATCAGCTTTGTTTTGAATAGCCTATAATTAATGATCCATTAAGTGGCTAAATATGCAAGTGGTTTGACTTATAATGGTTAAGAAAAAAATAAATTTACCACAATATAGCCTCTCATGTATATACCAATATTCTTTCTTAAGTATGAAAAACATGTAAAGCTAGTATATGCCATGGTCTTTAATTATAGAATGCTTAGAGAATGTGTACAATTCCTGTTTCATGTTGAGGAGAGAAAAGAGTGATTGCAGAGCTAGAATTCTGACACCTTGCACTTAAGGCTAGGATTCCCCAACTGTAGTCCCTGTAGCTGCAAGCACAGTCTTCTGTCTTCTTACTTAAAGTACGGTTCATGGACTGGTAGGGTCATAATTAGCATTATACAGAAGCTTGTTAAAAATTTAGAAACTCATTCCCTTCCTCAAGACCATATAAATCAGAATCTGTTTTGCAATTTAACAAGATCCCCAGATGATTGATTATACATTAAATTTCAAGAAATACTACTCTAATATGCAGGTTCATCCAGTCACTTGGGCTTCCTTACCATTCTAGAATGTTTCCGTATATGTTGTTAGATACTTCGTCTTGATATTCCTGGTATATCCTAACCCAGGGGGGTGAAGGAAATTGCCATGAAACAGGGCTATGGCTAATTTTATAGGTAGAGATGCCAGGAAACTTTTGGCAGTACAAATACAAACAGTTCCTAAACTAGTAGTTCTCAAAACTGGCTTTGCATTAAAGTCACCTGGAGAATTTTTAAAAATTACCCTTGCAGGAGCCTACCCTAAAACAATTAAATCAGGATTACTAGAGGTGAGACAAGGTTATTGGGAATTTTGAAAAGCTTCCAAGGAGATTCTAATTTTCACCCAAGGTAAATCCACCACACTACAGAAAATTTAGCAGGGATTTTTAACGGAATTAAATTGAAATCTACCACATTATGGAAAATTTAACAGAGACTTTAATTGAATTAAAGTGGTCTGGGCCACTTCAATTAAAATCTTACAATCTTTTATGTAAGACGGTTAAATATATAAAGATCCAGGACCCAAACAAATCCAAACTGAAAGTGCTACTCATATTTTTAATAAGCACAAACACATTGCACACCTATAATTATGACTAAACTTTGTTCTAAATTAAACCACAGTAAATTTTTCTGGATAGAACAAAACTTCTCTACTACTTGTAAATAACCAGAATCGGAATTTAATTGCAAGTAGGTGGAGTGATCTGGAGAGGGTTTAATTAAATTATACCAGCCAATGATGAATAATTTTAAAAGGATTTTCTTTCTTTCTAATCTATATACTTTTTCTTATTCTTGCCTCATTGCACTATCAAGGACTTCCTTACAATGTTGAAAAGGAATGATGAGTGAGGACATCCTTGCCTTGTTCCCAATTTCAGGGGGAAGCATACAGTCTCTTGTAATTAAGTATGATGTTAGCTATAACTTTCTAAAAATGCTCTTTATCAATTTGAAGAAGTTCCTCTCTGTTAAGGTTTGCTGAGGGTTTTTAACTATGAATGGGTGTTGGATTTTGTTAAATACTTTTTCAACATTAATTATATTATCATATGATTTTTTTTTTTTAGCCTGCTGATGTGGAAAATTCCATCATTTTAATTTTGATGGATGAACCAACCTTGGATACCTGGAAGAGGAGGTCATCAAGAAAAGGTGACCAGCAGTTGACACTAGAGCTGTACCTGAGCAATCAGAGGCTCCTTGCCCTCTTCCCTGTTCTTGGAATTTACGTTCACTCACCGTTCCTACAGCCAGAGCTGTTTTCAAGGACAGTCTTGAAAAAGCAACATGTTGCTGAGACAATCTAGATGGTATACGTGACTGAACCCAGTTTAAAGCCTCTATTAAAACCTTTAAGATTCTGGCAGGCAGTTATAGAGATCTACTCCTCTTGTGGCTGCCCAAGGCAAGCCTTATATGTAAGTTCCCTTGCTTGTTAAACCTGCCACCTACCACCCATCTGAACTGGTCTGCCTCTTTCTTCAGTCTCTCCTTGCCCTTCAGTTATGGGATCCAGTTTATGAACCAACACCACTTGGATGTGGTGTATAATTCATTTTATTGTGGAATTTTGCATTTATATTCACAAGAGACATTGGTCTATAGTTTTCCTTCCTTGTAATACCTTTATCTGGTTTTGGTGTTAGGGTAATACTGGCCTCAGAGAATGAGTTAAAGAGTGTTCTCTCTGAGTCTAGTTTCTGGGGAGATTATGGAGAATTGGTATCATTCTTCCTTAAATGTTTCATAGAGTTCACAAGTGAAACTATCTGAACCTGTTGCTTTTTCTTGGAAGATTATTAATCAGTGATTCAATTTATTTAATAGATATAGAGCTATCCAAGTTATCTATTTCTCCTAGTGTGATTTTGATAGTTTGTGTCTTTCATGGAATTGGTCCATTTTATTTAAGTTATCAAATATGTGGACATAGAGTTGTTCTAAATATTCCTTGTATATTCTTTTAATATTCATGGGATCTGTAATGATGACCCCCTTCTTGGCAATTTGTGTCCCGTTTTTGTTGTTGTATTTTTTGTTTGTTTTGCTTAGCCAGGTTAAAAACATCAATTTTTTTCTGAGAACATTTCTTGCTGGGCAAGTCTGCTGGCAATGAATTTTATTAGTATTAGTTCTGGTTTATCTGAGAAAGTTTTTTTTTGTTGCGGTACGCGGGCCTCTTACTGTTGTGGCCTCTCCTGTTGCGGAGCACAGGCTCCAGACGCGCAGGCTCAGCGGCCACGGCTCACGGGCCCAGCCGCTCCGCGGCATGCGGTATCCTCCTGGACTGGGCCACGAACCCGTGCCCCCTGCATCGGCAGGCGGACTCTCAACCACTGCGCCACCAGGGAAGCCCCTGAGAAAGTTTTTATTTCTGCTCACTTTTGAGGGATAATTTTGCTAGCTACAGTATTATTGTTTAAATTAAATTTAACGTATGTGAATAGAATGAATCTGAGCTAAGCTTAATCTTTCGTGGAGGATCAAACTGAATTGATTTTAGCTTACTTGAATAAACAAAAATGTTTCTGGACTAGGGTTATTTGTATAAAATTTTATTTAATTGAATTAGAAAAATCAAGTATCTAATATGGTTTAAACATACTGACTCTTGACACTTTGCTTTTCATATATTAAAGTGTTTTGAATTAATTTGGATTACATTGACACATTCTATCTCATTATAAAATGATTTTATAAGGATTATATATAATATTTTGCCTATTTTGAAATTATATTCTATAGAATTATTCTGCTTTAAATGGCTTGAATTAATTCATTTAGTCTGTTCTAAATGTATTTTATTTAAATATTTTAATATTAAGAAAATGTTATTCTCTGGGTTAAATTTTATTTCTTTAAATGGCTCTTTTTTCATTTTGTTCAGATTAAATTGATTGAATCTACTTGATTTAGACTTATCCAGAGAGAGATATAAGATGTGCTTTTATAAGATGTGCTTCTTATTAATGGTGTTTTGCTGGTTAATGCAATTAGGCATGTGTAAAATTTTCAAAAAAGTGACTTATAAAGATTAATTTCTCAGATAGCAAATGCTTTCTGGCTTATTTTACTTATTATAATTACACAACGTTCATCCATGTTGTTACAAATGGCAGGATTTCCTTTTTATGGTTGAATAATATTCCATTGTATACATATGCCACATCTTCTTTATCCATTTATGCATCAGTGGACAGTAGGTTGTTTCTATGTCTCAACTATCGTAAATAATGCTGGAATAGTACAGATATCTCTTCCAGATAGTGATTTCATTTCCTTTGGAGATACACCCAGAAGCTGAATTGCTATATCACAAGGTAGTTCAATATTTATTTTTTTGAGGAACCTTCATAATGTTTTCCATAGTGGCTGTACCGATTTACATTCCTACCAACAGTGTACAAGTGCTCCCTTTTTTCCACATTCTCACCAGCACTTGTTTTCTCTTGTCTTTTTTATAATAGCCATTCTAACAGGTATGAGGTTCTCATTGTGGATTTTGTTTACATTTCCCTGATGATTAGTGATGTTGAGTACCTTCTCATGTACCTGTTAGTTATTTGAATATCTTCTTTTGAAAACTGTCTATTCAGATTGATTGGCCATTTTTAAATTGGATTATTTGGTTTTTTGCTATTGAGTTGTATGGACTTCTTATCAAATACGTGATTTGCAAATATTTTATTCTAATCCATAAGTTGTCTTTTCATTTTGTTAATAGTTTTCTTTGTTGTACAGGAGTTTTTTAGTTTGATATAGTCCCACTTGTTTATTTTTGCTTTTGTTGCTTGTGCTTTCAGTGTCATATCCAAAAATATTACTGACAAGATCAATGTCGAAAAGCTTTGACATTTTTCCTATGCTTTTTTCTAGGCATTTTTATGTTTTTCAGGTTCTACATTTAAGTCTAAATATCTGGCTAGACAGGGCTTTTACAGGCCTATATAATATATATAGTAATTAACTTATGCTATTTCTATTCTCATTAGAATGTAAACACTATGAGAGCAGAAATGTTTGACACACCACTGTATCCTTAGCACCTAAACCCAAAGCCTAACAAATATATAAATACAATGACTGAAACTTATATGTACATAAGGGCTTCACGGTTTCTAGAAACACTTCTATGAACATGCATTTTGTTACCTGCGATCCTTATGAAATCTAACTTTATCATTCTTATTTTATATATGAAGAAACTGAGGCTCAGACAGGTGAAGAGAGCTGCTCAAGATTCCCCCAAATTTATGCATTCTGACTTTTCCTGTTATCATAGGTTTGTAGCCTGAAATAAATGCTGACACATAATAGATACTCATAATTTTCTGGCCCTAAGGAAGAGAAAATAAGGCACATTATTAATTGTTAACTCTTTGTTTTACAGGGCCTGTTTTTCACTCTCCGATAACTGCAGTTTTTCGGCGGGTATGTGGCTATTGGATAATCGAGGTAAATTTCCTAGTGAGTAATTTTATACAGTATGCTTCTATTAAAAGCAAACATAGGCAGCTGTATATCACAAGGAAAAATTTGCATTAACTTGAAAGATAAAGCATGAGTCTTTGAAGGATATTTGTGCAATGCTTGCTTCAGACCATAGTTCCTGGGGGCTCCGGTGACACAAGTTCATTCTCCTCTGCTGTTAGGGTTACCTTAATAGAAATTTTAAGAATCATTGACTGATAAATGCTAGATAGGTTGATGTGCTGGGCAGGATTTTGATGAAGTTTCTTTTTTGATTTCTGTTTTGTTTGGTGCAGCAAGTCCTGCTCTTGCAGAAAATCTGAGAGCAAGGACACTGTCAGTGATGGTTGTTCCTTTTGTTGCCATCTTTTGTTTGTGAAATTGGAGAAGTTACCCAACATCTATAAATCTTAGACTCTCCTCATTTATAAAAAAAGACAGGAGCATTTGCTATCTGAGAAATTAATCTTTATAAGTCACTTTTTTGAAAATTTTACACATGCCTAATTGCATTAACCAGCAAAACACCATTAATAAGAAGCACATCTTATAAAATCACAAACAGTTTCTCATTGCCAGTGGGTATCATCCGTGTTCACTGATTAATGTATTGGATAAACCTTTTTTATTAATGAGAACAAGAGAGGACAAACATCACATTAGGGAAGATGTTTCACACAATGTGGCAATATAAAAACATGGGTCAAATGGGCCACATTGGAAAGGAGCTGTAGACCAAATGTTAGCCTGGTTTTCTTAAACATTCACTTAATCCATGACTCTGTTTACCATTGAAGGGCTCATCAAGAAATTAAACATGAAAGTGACATACTATAATAATAAGCTGGCCTTTATTAATTTTTGTTTCTCAAGTAGCCTAATATGAAAGTGTAAAATGGTTTTATAAGCGTTTATGCAGTTCTGTGTTGCTTTGTAAAATAACTAAATCCTGAACAATTTGTGCAAGTATTCCTGCTATTTAAAGGAACCCTGTGGAAACATCCCTGTTCATAATATATGTTTTTCACAACCAAAGTTATGTAGGGTCAACATAGAAATTATGAGAAAAAGACAGTTCTAATACCAAAGCATAACCATATCTATTATTTTGCTTTGAAACAGGAAGAACCTCCTTTGTGAATGATGAATAGTCATATACTGGTTAATTTAACCCTTTCCTATGAGTTTTGTGTATTCTCAGTTTAACTTACATTGAAAACTATATAAATGGATTCATGTCATCTTGACCCACTTGAGTCTGTCTTCCTTTCGTTAACATGTTCTTGAGGTTCGTTCATGCTGTTGTGTGTAGAATACATTATTTAGGTGCACTGCTGTATACGTTTGCCTTAATGTATATGTCACGTCTTATTTATATATTCCATACTCATGGACAACTTGTTTCCTACTGGGAATCATTCAACATAATACTGTCATAAAGATTCTTGTATATGTCTTTTGATGAATATATACTTGCATATTTAAGGAGTGGTTTTTAAGGTCATGCGTTATGGTTATGCCCAAATGAAGCATTGGTATGTACTTCAGAACAAGTTTCCAGGCTGATTATACCAATATAAAACCTTAGGAGTTCCAGATGTTCCAGATCCCACGGTACTTGGAGTGTCAGTCAGTGTACTGTAGTGATTCTAGTGAGTGAGAACTATATTCATTGTGGTGTTAGTTTGTATTTTATTCATGACAAATGAGATTGAGTACATTTTCATATGCTTGTCATTTAGATATTCTCTTTGTAAATGACTGTCTAAGACTGTTGCCCATTATTGTCTTTTTTTTTTCTGATGTGTGCGTGTGTGTGTGTGTGTGTGTGTGTGTGTGTGTGTGTGTGTGTGTTTAGGATGGCAGGATAGTGTCAAATATATCCATTGTAAGTTTCTTCACCAGGATACAGTTTTCCTTTTAACTTTAAAAATAATGCATTTTAATGAAAAAAAAAATTCTCAGTTTTAATCTTATTTAAATTATTGAGAAATCATTATACCAGGTTTTGTCATGAGTCCTCACAAACCAGCTGTGTAAAATTGGTCAAGTCATGCAATGATATGAAGGAGAAATTATAAAGCCTCTTATAGTCAGTGAGTAAATTTAATATAGTCCATTTTTTATACATTTTGGCTTTCTCACAGCATCCAATATTGAGTCACTCTTAGGGTAACTGGGCAGAGCACATTTTACACAATAGGAGTGAATGTCTGCAAAGGAAAATAATTATTTTTTAAAGTTTTTATGAAATATTATATGAGTCTTAGGGGTTCTTTAGAGATAATAAAAAGTAGTTTAAAAATATTGTTGACTTTTATAGATTTATTCTTGCATTCCAAATCATTGATCTCATGTTATTTTGGAAATGGTCAAATCTGTACCTAATAAAGTATGAATCTCTAACTACACAAGGAGGATTTTTTTAAAAATAATACAAATTAACAAAATAATATGTACTAAGGAATATAAGAAATTTTGAAGTAAAACGTTCCATGTCCCATCTTTTATTTTTAGCTTCTGATTCTGAATTAAGGAAGATAAATTGTTCATGACTCCAAAGGAGATCTATCTATCCATCTATCTATCTACCATCTTTTTATAATTAATAGGGCCTTATCTCAGTTCTTAGGATATTTAAGTGCTCAAAAATATTTGTTGAAACTAAGAAAGTTACCTAGACACATCACCACCCCTTATTTCCCCAGAATATTCCATAAAAAATCAATATAATTAAAGGACTAATCTTTTGCAAAAATGCTGCAGTTTAAGTGATGATGAAAAAAGTAATTTACTAACTTAGAAGAAACTTGAAATAATATTAATTCCATTTGCTGTAAGTTTTAAAATTAAAAGAGTTTTCTATTAGATTGTGTGTGATTATGTTTCTGTGTATGTTTGGTATTGTGTGTCTTTGTGCATATGTGTGTGTTCATTCCTGATCTGGGAATTTTAAAAATAAATCATATGTATTAATGTTTCAAAGCCATTTAAAAATCAGCATAAAACACGATATTTTTGGATCGATGAACAATTCTTTTAAAAATAAACAGCTTTCAAAAAGTACTTAATATCGATTAATATTATTATTAATATCAAAATTCACCTCAATGAAATGTATTATTGTATTGATCTCAAACTGTAGAATTTTGAAAAAGCACGAAAACTGGCAGGCATCAGAAATTTTGCAGAAAGATAAATGTTTCTCTTAATATTCAATGCTTACTTTATATAGTGATGAAAAGTATTTTTTCAAATTCAACTTCATTTTCTTTAATGCTTTCCTGACTTCATTATTGAACCAATCCTTAGAAGCCAAGTAAACAACTGTGAAGATATAATTTTGTCAAACTGTTAAATTGATCAATTCAATAAAATAACTATTTACATATAAAATAGAATCTATGTATTAATTAAATCTAGGTTGATATCTTTATAGTATAATAAAATAATATTTTATTAACAATTAAGGAAAAATTTTGCAAATAAAACACAGTGCTAGGACACCACTGATTTAAAAATGCATCCTGGTTCCAAACATACTAAAATAAGTAAAAAAGAAAAGTAACTGCCATTTAAATAATGACAAACAGCATGTGATGATATATACTTATACACATATATGTGAATGTATGAAGATAGGAATTTGTAAATATAGGTATTGATATATTAACATACTAATCAATAAAGGTATATAAACATAATAGAAGCCATAAATTAAACCAAAGAAAACAATTGAAGCCTGCATGGGCCAGAATTACAGTGATAGTGTAGTTAAAGAACAAAAAACTTTCTAAATTCAAGTTTCACTTTTCAAGGATGTGAAAAAGATATATGGTCCATACATGACCCTTTTTTAAGTTATCTTTTTTCTTCTGTTTTTTTTTTTTGCCAATTATCTTATATGCTATCTCTAATTTTTTTGTCTCTCTTTACAACACTCCTTATAAAACTGATTTCACATCACCTAAAACATCCTTTGTCCACTGCAGCTGACTCCATAGAGCAAAATGTAAAGACTAATTTAGCAGAAGCTGAATCAACTCTGTTATTAGATAGACAAAGAAACACAGTGGAACAAAGGTGGTTCCAACCTAGAAGACAAATGGCAGAAAAGTCTGAGAACACAGATATGCTAATGTTGCCCAATGTGTATACATTGGTTGGACTTGTGTAGGTACATGCTTCTCTGTGTATGTGTGTGTCTGTGCGTGTGTAGCACACATACATGGATAGTCCTTTATTTCTGTGTGTGTTTTTATATTGTTCTCAGTTCACTGGGCAATGTTTTTCTTTCTGACTGAAAGTTAAATCATCACATGTATTGTCAAAATGGTTTTGATATTGTTACCCTAGATACAATACTTAAGGGAACTAAACAATTAAGTATGTACAATCAATTTGCTTAAAGTTACAACTTAATGATACCCTCTAAGGAATATTTCTTTTAAAGACTTTTTAATAAGTGAAACCAATCAGGAGGAAGTAACATTTTGACTTAATCAGAAATTCTGTCTAACCATTAAATCATTTTGAAAGACTCTCATAACACTCATAACACTCCATATTAGCTATTGCAATAAAGATTTTTACAAGTACTAGGGGATTACAAAGAAGGGATTGTTTAACTACCTGGGAGACAGCAGAAGTCTTCCTAGAAAAGATTATATTCCAACTGGGTACAGATAAAGAGCAAATATTGATACTTTGCCTTATCAGACAACTAACTATCCCTTCCATCAAAATTATGTTTGGGTTCTACTGGGGAAATATATAGCACCTTTAAATAGGGTGGATTTTTTTTGTTTTGTTTTTCTTTTCACTCTTTCTCACTTTAAAATAAATCTCACAGGCCTTTAAATAGTTACAAAATCAATGGAAATATTCCCCTTCTGAGACACACAATAAGGGCTTATTTATAAAAACCAAGAGCAAATTATGCATTTGTTTAAAAAAATCTATCCTACGTTGTAGGTAACTGTTTTGTCAAAAGATTTATGTTCTGCTGGAAGACTTACTTTCAGTTTCAGGTTCAGAGGATTCACTGGCAAAATAACCACTCCACACTTCAATAAGCAAGAAAAAAGGTAATTTATTATATTAGTAGTAGGTTACAGTATAAGGACAAGCAATATATACATATATATATATATATGTACATACATCTTCAATTTGGAAGAACTTACATCGCCACACGTGTTACTACTTTGAGAGAACATTCATCAGCAAATTGAGAGAACAAGCAACACCATCAAGCTGGGAAAATTTGCATAACCAGTTTGGGAGAGCAAGCGATACATAAAGAGATAGAAGCGCATACATCACCAATTTAAGAGAACTTCACCCAGATCCAAAAAATGCTGGGAAGTCTCTAGAACAGCAATCTGGAGTCCCAGTTGGGAAGGTCCCGGGTCATGCGTCCACTCCATGGGTGAGACTTCAGAGTGTCCTCCAAAGGAATCCTGCTTTTATCACCAAGCCGCAAGCTAATAGTCATCAGTTTATGTGCAAATGTGCAGCTCTGGCTATTATGTTAAATGCTTGAAATTCTAATCGCAGAATGTTCGCTGATCTCCGGGAAGTGGCCAGATTCCCAGGGCCCAGGAAGTTTTGCGACTTACTCCCATTGCTGGTTCTCAAGACCTGCCAGACTTACTTGCTCCCTTCCTTACCTGTTGGTTCTCAAGACCCACTTTCGTGGCTTCTGCTAGTCAGCAGTTTGGCATGTAACCCTTTTCAGGGTCTCCGTTCAAAGGCCTATTATTTATTGCCTCTGAAGCCTGAACAAGACTACTTTTATTAACTTCCCTAACAGTAATTTTTTACATTTCTAAATTTCTGAGGTGAAAGTAGGGTCCAGAATGGACTATTAAATTAAACAGACCAGATAACTCAGTGGCTCTGTGCAAATTCTAATCTAGTTTCCACCCATCTGGATTATAACATTTAGTTGAAATCATGAAACCTCGTATTGGAGTACTTAAAATATGGAAATTTAGTCTTTTCTATCTTCCAGTGACCATCTTTACCAGATACACAGAATAGTCCAGTAATCTCTTCTGAGCCACATTTATAAGGATACTTTTGCTCCACATCATATTATCAAGTGGTGTGTCATCACCGTTGTGGGATGTAACCAAGCATTTAGCTTGTAATAATTATTCTATATCATGGTTTAATAAAATTTCCCTGAAAAGCTTACTGCTTCCTTTCTTCTACTGCTTCTGGACTCCTGCCTCATTTTTCCTTCCATTTTCCTTTCTTTCTCCTTTTTATCCTTACTCTTTCACTCTTTTCCCCACACACTTTCCATTTGTAGGAGTCAAAGAACCCAGGTTAGGCAGAAGGAACATTCTCACTTTTGGAGAATGAATCCAGTGGCACAGTGGTGTCAATACGAAAACGTGTTTTTTAAAAATAGAAATAAAGAGATATGAAAATTGATAAGCATGCATGTATACTTATGTACATATACTCATGTACAATAATACTCCAATATCAATGAATATATCCAGCCCCAAGATTTTGGTTTGTAAATACCATTATTCAATAAAAATGTCTAGGGCTCTTTAAATGTCTGCCTCCCAAGCTGGGATGGGGAAGGTACAAGATGGGTATGGGACACTGTGTTCCAGAGAGTAAGAAAGTCCTCTAAAGAAGATTGGAACTTGTCTAGAGGAAAAAGGAAGAAATTCCATTTTCATCATGAACAAGTAAGTTCTCCGTCAATAACAATTACAAACACTGCACAAAATACAAAAACTTAACACATAAAGACAGATTCTCAAACCAATTTGATATTGAAAAAGGGCCGTGGCACAGAGTAAGGTGTTGGGTTTGTTTGTTTTGTTTTTTTGTTTTTCCTTTACAGCTTCTAACTTGAGGAATGACCATGTTATCTCTGTGTGGGGAAGCTAAAACTCCAATAAACAAAAAACTAAAATAAAATTCCAATTTTAAAAAGATTTAGAGGCTAGAACTTGGGGCAACTACAGCTTCTGAAAAGTGATGGGAGAATCTCTAAAAGAACACAATGAGGGAGAGGGTGCTATATTTATGTCTTTAGACTCTGACTGCAGAAATATGCATGCATGGGGTAGGCTCAAAATAGCTGAGCTAAAGATACATAAACTATATAGAGATTTCAGTTTTTACCCAAGAGACAGATTTTGTAGTTTGAGTCTAATCAAGTTATTTCTTGGTAAATGAAACAAAACAAAATAAAATTTCTTTGGAGTAATGTAACAAAATCCAGAAACTCTACACATCAACAACATTAAAAAAATAGAGAAAAATGAAAAAAGACAAAAGTTAGTTCTTTGAAAATAGAAAAAGAAAGTGATATCCCTAGCTAGAATGTAAAAAAGAGAGAGAAAAAAGAAACCATATCACCAAATGGCAGACACTACAGATCCTACAGACATAGTGAGAGAGTATTTTGAACATATCTCTCTATTCCAACAAATTTGTAACTGAAGTGGATAAATTTCTTGAAAAATACAACTTGATAAAAACTGACACAAAATCGAACAAAAACTAAAAATACTCCTATATCTATTAAAGAAACGTAATTTTTTTGTAGGAAACATATCCACAAAGAAGAAAACACAAAGCTCAAAAGATTTCACAGGTGAATTCTATGAAATGCTTAAGAAAAATAACAATCATCTTACACAGCTACATCTCGTACAATACTTTGGAGAAAAGGGAATTAAACAGGATTTTAATAGTAGGAAAGTTCAGTAGAGGCATCTCAAGACCACAGCCTAAAGTTGATCGTTATCATTCTAGTTCCATTGTCCCTATACTAAACCCTGTAAGTGCTGTCTTTCTTTTTTATTTTCAAAACAGAAAATTCAAAAAGATAAATGTTCATGGTAATACAGTGCTGGAAATATAATAGATAATTAATATCTGATGCATAGATGGATTATCATTAGCATTTTGATATTCTATTTATAGATTAAAAATAATTCTACTCATATTGTCTATGCTACTTTGTATTTTCACTTATCAACATTTACTATGCAATGGCCAACATCGAAAAGCCTACAAACAAATGCTGGAGAGGGTGTAGAGAAAAGGGAATGCTCCTACACTGTTGGTGGGAATGCAAACTGGTACAGCCACTATGGAGAACAACATGGAAGTTCCTTAAAAAATAAATTAGAGCTACCATATGATCCAGCAATCCCACTCCTGGGCATATATCCAGAGAAAACCATAATTTGAAAAGATACATGTACCTCAATGTTCATTGCAGCACTATTCACAATAGCCAGGACATGGAAGCAACCTAAATGTCCATCAACAGAGGAATAGATAAAGAAGATGTGGTACATACATACAATGGAATATTACTCAGCCATAAAAAAAGAACAAAATAATGCCATTTGTAGCAGCTTGGATGGAACTAGAGATTGTCATACTGAGTGAAGTAAGTCAGACAGAGAAAGACAAATATATGATATCACTTATATGTGGAATCTAAAAAAAGGCTACAAATGAACTTATCTACAAAACTGAAATAGTTACATACGTAGAAGATAAACTTAAGGTTACGGGGTGGGTGGTAAGGAGGGAAGGATAAATTAGAAGGTTGAGATAGTCACATACACACTGCTATGTATAAAATAGATAACTAATAAGGACCTACTCTATAGCACAGGGAACTCTACTCAATACTCTGTAACGGCCTATATGGGAAAAGAATCTTAAAAAGAGTGGATATATGTATTTGTATAACAGATTCACTTTGCTGTACACCTGAATCTAATGCAACATTGTAAATCAATTATACACCAATAAAAAAATTCACTATACTTTTCATGGCTGTTGTAGTGTAAAAGAAGTTGAACAATGATTAATATTCCATCCTATGGCTAGACAATAGATTGCTTTAAGTTATCAAATATTATTGAACTCTTAGGTTGCTTTATTTTTCAATAATAGTAGTGATGTATCTGTGATATGTATTTTTTTCATACTCTGATCATTTGATTTCTTTAGATTTCAAAAATAGGAAATACATGAGCAGAACATATGAAGAACCTTATGAATCTCTATCACTACATGGCTTTCTAAAAACAATGTGTAAGTATCCTTTCTATAAAAATATTTACTTTTTTTCTTCCAGTTTATATAGTTGACTTACAGCACTATATAAGTTTAAGGTGTACAGTAGAATGATTTGACTTGTATACATCACAAAATTTTAGTGAATATCCATCATCTTGTATAGATATAAAACTAAAGAAATAGAAAAATAATAGTTAAAAATTTAAAAAACATTTTTGCTTGTGCTGAGAACTTAAGATTTACTTTTAACAGCTTTCATAGATAACACAGAACAGAGTTAATTATTAATTATATTTATCCTGTTGTACATTACATTCCAAGTACTTATTTATCTTATAACTGGAAGTTTGTACCTTTTGACTATCTTCATCCAATTCCCCCTCCCGCCAAGACCCTACCTCTGGTAACCACAAATCTGATCTTTTTCTATGAGTTTATTTAGTTGTGAAAACATTTACATTTTTTTTTGCGGTACTTGGGCCTCTCACTGCTGTGGCCTCTCCCGCTGCGGAGCACAGGCTCCGGATGCTCAGGCTCAGCGGCCATGGCTCACGGGCCCAGCCACTCCGTGTCATGTGAGATCTTCCCGGACTGGGGCACGAGTCCGTGTCCCCTGCATCGGCAGGTGGACTCTCAACCACTGCGCCACCAGGGAAGCCCAAAACATTTACTTTTTATTGATATCTTTTTCTGAATATTATTTTCTATTATTCTTTATATTTTATTCCTTTCAGTTTATATTATGGAGGTTATTCCTTAAATTATTATCTTCTTTAGATTTTAAGACACTTTCTAAGAGCAGTTTTTGTCATAAAAAATTGAGGGGAAGGTGTAGGTTTCCCATATATACCCTGTTTCTACAATGCATACCCTCCCCCAATATCAGCATCCACCACCAGAGTTGTAAATTTGTTGCAGTTGATGAACCTACATTGACACAGCACCTCAAATCCACAGTTTATATTATGGTTCAGTCTTGGTGTACATTCTATGGGTTTGGACATATACCATGACATGTATTCACCATTACAGTATCATACAGAGTTTTTCACTGCCCTAAAAATCCTGTCTTTGTCTGTTCATCTCTTCTCTGCCTCAGCCCTTAGGAGCCACTAATCTTTTTACTATCTCCATCGTTTTGCCTTTTCAGTAGGTCATATATGTAGCTGGAATCATACCTTAGGTAGCCTTTTCAGATTGGCTTCTTTCATTTAGAAATATGCATTTCCTCCAAGTCTTTCCATGGCTTGATGGCTCATTTCTTTTTCATGCTAAAGAATATAACATTATCTGCATATACCACAGTTTATTTAAGCATTCACCTACTAAATGTCCTGTCTTTTAAAATGACTGTACCATTTTGTATTCCCACTGGCTGTGAATAAGAGTTATTTTTGCTCCACATCTTTGCCAGCATTTGGCACTGTCACTTTTGGATCTGGGTCATTCGAATAGGTGTGTAGCAGTATCGCATTGTTGTTTTAAATTGTATTTCCCTGATGACATATTACGTAAAGCATTTTTTATGCTTATTTGCCATCTGTATATCTTCATTGGTGTGTTAAGGTCCTTAATAGGGTTGTTTGTTTTCTTATTTTTGAGTTTGAGTTCTTTGAATATTTTAGATGACAGTCATTTATCAGATGTATCTTTTTCAAACATTATTCCCGATCTGTGACTTGTTTCCTCATTCTCTAAACATTGCCTTTCCAGAAGCTTTTAATTTTAATAAAGTTCAGCTTATGAATTATTTATTTCATGGATCATGCCTTTGGTGTTGTATTTTAAAAAGACATCACAATAACTAAGATCATGTAGGTTTTCTCCTATGTTATCTTTTAGGTCATAGTTTGTATTTTACATTTAGATCCATTATCCATCTTGAGCTAATTTTAGTGAAGGGTATAAAATCTGTCTAGTTTTTTTTTTTTTTTTTTGCCTGTGGATGTCTAGTTTCAGCACCACTTGTTGAAAAGACTACCTTTGATACAGTATATTGCCTTTGCTCAAAGACCAGTTGACTTTATTTATAGGGGTCTATTTTTGGGCTCTCTGTTCCATAGATTATTTGTCTATTCTTTCACCAACACCACGTGGTCTTCATTACTGTAGCTTTACAGTAAGTCTTAAAGTTGGGTAATGTAAGTCCTTTAACTTTCTTCTTCGCCTTCAATATTGTATTGGCTGTTCTAGGTCTCTTGACTCTCCACATAAACTCTAGAATCAGTTTGTTGATATCCACAAATAACTTGTTGGGATTTTGATTAGAAGTGTATTGAATCCACAGATCAAGTTGCACAGAACTGACATCTTGACGATATTGAATCTATCCATGAACATCTAATATCTCTTTATTTATTTAGTTCTACTTTAATTTCATTTGTCAGAGTTTTATAGTTTTCCTTATATAGATCTTGCATATATTTTGTTATATTTATACTTTAGTTCAAGTTTTTGGGTACTAATGTAGATGATATTATGTTTTTGTTTTAAAATTCCATTTATTCATTGGAGGAGTTTTGTTGTTGTTGATGATTCTTTCAGATGTCTTTCTACACAGACAGTCATGTCATCTGTATAAAAAAGACAGTGTTATCATTTCCTTTTCAATCTTTATAGCTATTATTTCCTTTTTTTGTTTTATTCTGTTATCTAGTATTTCCAGCATAATATTGAAAAACGTTGGTGAGCAGGGATATCCTTGCCTTATACCAGATCTTAGCAAGAAAGTTTCATATTTCCAATTATTAATTATGATGTTAACTGTAAGTTTTTTGTATATATTTATTATCAGGTTGAGGTAGTTCCCCTCTACTTCTAATTAATTGAGAGTTTTTATCATGAATGAGCATTAGGTTTGGTCAGATACTTTTTCTGCATCTACTGATATGATCATGTAATTTTTCCTTTTTACCCTGATAATGTGATAGATTACATTAAGTGATTTTAGAATGTTGAACTAGCCTTGCATACATACCCTTGTGGTCATGGTGTATAATTTTTTTTTTTTGCATCCATGTTCATGAGAGATATTGATCTATAGTTTTCCTGTAGTGTCTTTATCTTGTTTTAGGGGAATGTATTAGTATTAGGGAAATGGCCTCTTAGAATGAGTTAGGAAGTATTTCCTCTGTTCCTATCCTCTGAAAGAGATTGTGGACAATCAGTATACTTTCTTCATCAGATGTTTGTAGAATGCACCAGTAAACACATCTGGGCCTGGTTCTTTTTATTTTGTAAGGTTATTAATTATAGATTCAATTTCTTTAATAGATATAGGCCTCTTCAGATTGTTGATCTTTTTCTTGTGTGAGTTCTTTAAAGGAAATGGTCAATTTTATCTAGGTTATCAAATTTGTGGGCATAGAGTTGTTCATAGTATCCCTTTATTATCCTTTTAATGTCCATAGGATCTACAGTGATGTCCCCTCTTTCACATACGATACTAGAAATCTATGTCCTTCTTTTTTCCTTAGTTAGACAGGCAAGAAACTTATTCATTTTATTGATCTTTTCAATGACCCAGATATTGATTTCACTGATTTTCTCTGTTGATTTCTTGTTTTCAATTCTATTCATTTCTTCTTAAATTCTTATTATTTCTTTCCTTCTGCTTACTTTGGATTTATTTTGCTCTTCTTTTTCTAGTTTCCTACAGTGAAAACTTGGATTTTATATATTTCTTCTTTTCATGTTTTTGAATCCTTTCTAATGCACACAGTGTACCTCTAAGCACTGCTTGCTGCATCCCACAAATTTCAATAAGCTGTGTTTTCCTTTTCATTAAGTTCAAAATATTTCTAAACTTCTCTTCAGATTTCTTCTTTGGCCCATGTGTCATTTAGAAGTATGTTGTTTAATCTCCACATATTTTGGAATTTTCTAGTTATCTTTTTGCTCTTGATTTCTAGTTTAATTCCATTGCGGTCTGAGAGTAGACATTGTATGATTTCTATTCTTTAAAATCTGTTAAGATGTGCTTTTGGCCTAGAATATGGTTTATATTGGTCAGTGCCCCATGTGAGCTTGAGAAGAATGTATATTCTGCTATTGTTGGATGAAGAAGTTTATAGTTATTAATTATATCCAGTAGCTGAAGGTATTGTTTAATCAAGTTCTATCCTTACTAATTTTCTGCCTGCTATACCTGTTCCTTTCTGATAGAGTGTTGTTGAAGTCTCCAACTATGATACTCATCTATTTCTTTTTTCAATTCTATAAGCTTTTGTCTTACTTAGTTTGTAGTTCTGTTGTTAGGTGCCTACACATTAAGGATTGCTATGTGTTCCTGGATAACTGCTCACTTTATCATTATATAATGCTCTTCTTTATCTTCGATAACTTTCCTTACCTTGAAGCCTACTCTTTCTGAAAGTAAAATAGCTACTTTTGCTTTCTGTTGCTTAGTGTTAGCATGGTATATCTTTTTCCATCCATTTATTATTAATCTACATGTTTATTTATAGGTAACGTGGGTTTCATGAAATCAGAATATAGTTGGGTCTTGTTTTTTTGATCCACTCTGACAATCTGTTTTTCACTTTTTGACATTCAAAGTGATTAGTGATATAGCTAGAATAATATTTACCATATTCACTACTGTTTTCTATTTGTTATCCTTGTTTTTTGTTCATATTTTTGTCCTCCACTCTCTTTCTGCCTTTTATAATTTTAATTGAGCATTTTATATGATTCCATTTTCTCTCCTTTCTTAGCATATTGGTTATACTTTTTTTTTACTTCTTTTGATGGTTGCCCTAGAGTTTACAATGTACATTGACAGTTAATCCAAGTCTACTTTCAAATAACACTATACCATTTCATGGGTAGTGTAAATATCTTATAACAAAATAATTCCTCTTCCCTGTTCCTTGTATCACTGTGGTCATTCATTCACTTATATATAAGCATACATAATCAAATATACATATATATGTGACTATGTATGCATATGTATATAACTTCAGTATATATATATGTATATATATATATATATAAACTTACGTACAAAAATTTCTCTGAAATTTCAAGATAATGCTATGGGTTAACTTCTCTAGATTTACCTTATCATTCCCTGTTAGGAAATTAATTTTTTGAATTTGTTGAGGAAATACCCTATCATTAACAGAAATAAACTATTCAGATAAAAATCAGGACAGTGGTCATTGAAGTCAGAATCCACTAAGGACTGTGTAGCAACTCACCTGCTGAATCAACTAGCCCTGAAAATGGATGATGCTGGAGTGTAGGGCCCATACCTGGCCATTGCTGGCAGTCAGTGACATGCACAAGACCCTGGGGGAGCAGGTGGGACCCCCACGTCCCCCCAAACCCCACACCATGGACACTAAGCTGCAATGTAGGAGGGCTGTGGTGGTGAACCTTGAAGCCTAGGTTGCAGGCTTGGGTGGAGCTGCCACAGGTGCAAATACAGGCATACCTTGTTTTACTACACTTTGTGTTATTGCATTTTGCAATTTGTGCTTTTTACAAATTGAAGGTTTGTGGCAACCCTATGTCAAGCAAGTCTATTAGAACTGTTTTCCTGACAGCATTTGCTTATTTCATGTCTCTGTGTCACTTTTTAATTCTCACAATATTTCAAACTTTGTCACTGTTATCTTATTTATTATGATGATCTGTGATCAGCAATCTTTCTCTTTTTTTTTGGCTGTGCTGCAGGGCACATGGGATCTTATTTCCCCGACCAGGGATCAAACCTGTGTCCCCTACTGTGGAAGTGTGGAGCCCTAACCACTGGATCACCAGGGAATACCCTCAGTGATCTTTCATGTTACTACTAGGATTGGCTGAAGGTTCAGATGATGGTTGGCATTTTCAAACAATAAATTATTTTTTAATTAAGGTATGTATATTGTTTTTAAGAGAAAATGCTATTGCACACTTAATATACTATAATATAGTATAACATAACTTTTATATGCACCGGGAAACCAAAAAATTGGTGTGACTTGATTTATTGCAATATTCACTGTATTGTGGTGGACTGGAAGCAAACTCTCAATATCTCCAAGGTATGCCTGTATTCAAATGAGAACTTTGAAGGCCAGAGTTGAGAAGGGTTTTATGTGAACAGCAGCTGAACATGGGTTAGCTGGTCCTGACAGAAGGGCAAGCATCATATATATGTATATGCATAAGACATATACATAAGTAATCAAATACATCATTGGTATTATTATATTTTGAACAAATTGTTATCTGTTAGACCAATTAAGAATAAAAGGTTTTATTTTACCTTCACTTGTTCTTTCTTTTATGCCCTTCCTTTCTTTATGTAGATCCAGGTTTCCCCCTATAATTTTCTCCCTGTCTCTTTTAAAGAATTTCATCTAACGTTCCTTGCAAATCAAGTCTACTGGCAAGAAATTCTCTCAATTTTTGTCTGAGAAAATCTTTATTTCTCTTTCACTTTTGAAGGCTAATTTATCTGGGTACAGATTTCTAGGTTGGTAGGCTTTTTTCTCTCAGTGCTTTAAATATTTCACTCCACTCTCTTCTTGCTTTCATGGTTTTTGAGGAAAAGTCAATTATAATTGTTATCTTTGTTCTTTTATTGGTAAGGTGTTTCTGTCCCTCCCTGCCCACAGCTTCTTTCAGAAATTTTTCTTTATCTTTACTTTTGTACACTTTGAAAATTATATTCCTTTTTTTTTTTTGCATTTTTTCTGTTTGGTGTTCTCAACTTCCTGGATCTGAGGTGTAGTGTTTGACATTAATTTAGGGAAACTTTCTGTCAATATTGTTTCAAATATTAGTATTTCTTCTGAGTTTTTTTCTCTCCTTATTCTTCTTCTGATAGTCCCATTATGCATATGTTACAAAGTCTGTAGTTGTCTCACAGTCTATAGATATTTTGTTGTCTACCAAAAAGCCTTTCAAAGGCATGGCATTTTTCATTTCTGTTATAGTGTTTTTGATTTTTAGCATTTCTTTTTGGGTCTTTGTTAGGATTTCCATGTCTCTGTTTACACTGCCCATCTGTTCTCACTTACTGTCTACTTCATCCATTAGAGACTTTAGATATTAATCATAGCTGTTTTAAATTCCCAGTCTGATAATTCCAATATCCCTACCATGTCTGTTTCTGATCCTTCCTCTATCTCTTCCAATTTTTTTGCCTCTTGGCATACTTGCAACTTTTCTTTCCTTTTTTAAAAAATTATTTATTTATTTATTTGGCTGCTTCAGGTCTTAGTTGTGGCATATGGGATCTTCAATGCGGCATGTGGGATCTTTCACTGCAGTGTGCAAGCTCTTCGTTGTAGCTCTGGGGCTCAGTAGTTGTGGCACACAGGCTTGGTTGCCCCATGGCATGTGGGACCTTAGTCGCCCAAACAGGGATTGAACCCATGTCTCCTGTACTGGAAGCCAGATTCTTAATCACTGGACCATCAGGGAAGCCCCTACCTTGCAACTTTTTCTTGATGGCCAGACATGATGTACTAGGTAAAAGGAACTGTTGTAAATAGGCCTTTAATAATGTGGTAAGTATGGGGGGGAGGGGAAGCATTCTATAGTCCTATGATTAGGTCTCAGTCTTTTAGTGAATCTATGCCTCTAGACTGTAAACTACATGAGAGTTTCTTTTGTTTTTTTCTCCATGGCTAGATGGACCAGGATGGCTGGCGTAGGCTGAAACCGAATATTTCCCTTCTCCCAAATAGAAGACTAGAGCCAGCTGGAGTTGGTAATTTCCCTGCTCCAGGTCAATTAAACTCTGATAATCCCCCAGAAGATTAGGTTTCGGTTAATTAATTTCCGCAAGGGCAGGATTTGTTGAGAACAGAGTGTTCTAGTATATTTCAAGATGGTTTCTTTACCTCTTCTCCCAGCTGGAAGCACAGGGGATTTTCCTTTAATATTTACTGTGGGAATCTGGTCCAGTTCCAGAAGATAAATCTCACAATATTGCAGGGGGTCTCTCTATTACCAGGTCCCCATGGAATTTTTAACTCTCAAACTTTCCACACTGTGCATCTAGCAACTCATCAATTACAATTCAGGTTTTCTACCCCAGCTCTAATTCTTGAGATGGTTTCTGCTGAGTCTCTGCTAAGCCATGACTCCCTGTATTTTCCTGTCTGTTTCTTCCATCTTGGGGGCAATGGTTTACCCCCTGTTCTCCCCTCTCTTATGAATCCAAGAACAGTTGCTGATTTTTCAATTTCTTCAGTTTTCTACTTGTTGTTAGGACAGAGTGGCAACTTTCAAGCTTCTTACATAGGAACCAGAAACTAATTTTTTAAAATAAAAATGGTATTCTACCCAAAATAAAAAGCCAGTGTGATTACCCAGAATTAGATGACCTTGTTGATAAATAGCAAATGCCAAAATGGGGAACACAGCCTCAGATGATACAACTTATTCTTGTAATTAGATGCCTTTGAAGAGTTGCCAGCTCTAGTGGTTTGCTTTTTCATTCAGAGATGTTTGTCCTGAGGTAAGTCAATGAAATAGCAAGTAAATTAAGTTGCTAATGGCATGCACTGTAGTATGTCCCTATGGAGTTGAGAGTAGTTTTAATTTGTGATATGTAGGGCAATTTCAAGTGTTTTGTGCTGGTCTTAGCTTAGTGATAACCTTATGGCTGGACAGATCTTCGTGATTATTACAACTGCAAGAAACCCTCAGCAATAACTGTCAGAAAACTGAAAAAAAAAAAAAAGGTTTATTACTCACAGGTCCTGGAAAGCACGTGGCACACCTGCAGCCACATAGCCAGGTCACTGGTAGAGAAAGAGAGCATGGGCCTGGGACTCTGCTTTTATTGGGATTGAAGGTAATAGTCTAGGATTTTGTGGGCTCACTCTTTATTGGTGAATTTAAAACATAAGAACAGGAAAGTAAAGCAGGAAGAGAAAAAAAAAAAGGAGCTCTAATGGTCAGTTATGGAAATCAACCAAGATCTCTAAAACAAAGGAGCTTGGTGGGGGAGCCAAGGAGGGTCTTTATCTAGTCAAGAGGCTGGAAACCTGTTTGTTTGTGATAGTTATCTTTGAAATGGATGCCTTTTTTGAAGTGGATGCCTCCTTGAAGTGGTGCCTCTTAGGAGAGGATGCCTCAGCAATCAAAGTTTAAATCAGGTACTTGTTTTAGGAGAGAGAAAATCACCTTCCAGGGCTTACACTACATCAAGTTTTCCTCAGTTAGCTATATATCTTGAGACTTAATACTCATATATTCTTCATACACAGTTGGCACATACACTTGGGAAAACTGAGAACAAACAGGAAATTACAGCCTCAGTGGCTGGTTTTCATTTGGATGATGAAATGAGAATGCTACACAGAGATTCATTCTACACAATTTCAAGAGACTTGACAAACTTTTAGCAACTTTCAGAGACTACAAATTAAGTGGAATAATTACTGGCTTCTCTATCATAACATAGAAGCATTTAAAGTACTAGGAAAGCCTTTTCCAAAACTTCTATTGGAAAATTAACTTACCTAAATATACCTATTTGTTTTAAGTTAGAATTGTGTGTGTGTGTTTGTGTGTGTGTGTGAGTGAGAGAAAGATAAGCTCTTACATTTGTTAAGAGAATTAAAACTCTAGAACTTGTGCCTCAGAAATACAGGAAAGGAAGTCGTTAATTGATCCAGGCCTTGTGTTGATTCAGTTTTCCTCTAAACCATAACTGAATTCACAATGCATAATTTTCAACCGTTCATCTAAATAGCTTCACCAGTCTTACTTCCTACAGGATCTTCCATGAATAAAATGAAAGACCTTGAGCATTTTAAGTTCGCTTCATATTTTTCTATGAAGTCCTTAATAGATTTCTATGCTTTTGAAAACTTTATTCTCTCTTCCCACTAGAAACATCTGATTATATGTATGTCTTAAAGTGTTATTGTCCTTAAAAAGAAAGAGAAAATATAAATAAGCTTGTGAGGCTCGATTTTTTATTTCTGATCACTGTATGTTGGGAAAGTTGATCTTATGCTAGGCCTCATTTTCCTAGTGCATAATACAGGGATGATCATAGTAGTACATATTTCAGAGTGAGATTTTAAGAATTAATTGAGATAATACTTTAAGGATCATGCCTACCTTACAGTAGGTATCATAGTTTTCATATGATTTAAATGATTAATAACAGAGTTCCCATTACATTACAGGAGACACATGAATGTTCACCATTATTCATTCATTAAATAAATATCAAGCACCGAACAGTCAGCTCTACCCACCACCAGTCCCTCCCATCAGGAAACTTACACAAGCCTCTTGGATAGCCTCATCCACCAGAGGGAAGACGGCAGAAGCAAGAATAATTACAGACCTGCAGCCTGTGGAACAAAAACCACATTCACAGAAAGATAGACAAGATGAAAAGGCAGAGGGCTATATACCACATGAAGGAACAAGATAAAACCCCCGAAGAACAACTAAATGAAGTGGAGATAGGCAACCTTCAGAAAAAGAATTCAGAATAATGATAGTAAAGATGATCCAGGACCTCAGAGAAAGAATGGAGGCAAAGATCGAGAAGGTGCAAGAAATGTTTAACAAAGACCTAGAAGAATTAACGAACAAACAAACAGAAATGAACAATACAATAACTGAAATGAAAACTACACTAGAAGGAATCAGTCACAGAATAACTGAGGCAGAAGAATAGAGAAGTGACCTGCAAGGCAGAATGGTGGAATTCACTGATGCAGAACAGAATAAAGAAGAAAGAATGAAAAGAAATGAAGACAGCCTAAGAGACCTCTGGGACAACATTAAATGCAACAACATTCTCATTATAGGGGTCCCAGAAGAAGAAGAAAGAGAGAAAGGACCAGAGAAAATATTTGAAGAGATTATAGTCAAAAACTTCCCTAACATGGGAAAGGAAATAGCCACCCAAGTCCAGGAAGCGCAGCGAGTCCCATACAGGATAAACCCAAGGAGAAACACACCGAGACACATAGTAATCAAATTGGCAAAAATTAAAGACAAATTATTGAAAGCAGCAAGGGAAAAACGGCAAATAAGATACAAGGGAACTCCCATAAGGTTAACAGCTGATTTCTCAGCAGAAACTCTACAAGCCAGAAGGGAGTGGCATGATATACTTAAAGTGATGAAAGGGAAGAAACTACAACCAAGATTACTCTACCCAGCAAGGATCTCATTCAGATTCGATGGAGAAATCAGAAGCTTTACAGACAAGCAAAAGCTAAGAGAATTCAGCACCACCAAACCAGCTCTACAACAAATGTTAAAGGAACTTCTCTAAGTGGGAAACACAAGAGAAGAAAAGGACCTACAAAAACAAACCCAAAACAATTAAGAAAATGGTCATAGGAACATACATATCGATAGTTACCTTAAACGTGAATGGATTAAATGCTCCAACCAAAAGACACAGGCTTGCTGAATGGATACAAAAACAAACTCATATATATGCTGTCTACAAGAGACCCACTTCAGACCTAGGGACACATACAGACTGAAAGTGAGGGACTGGAAAAAGATATTCAATGCAAATGGAAATCAAAAGAAAGCTGGAGTAGCAATACTCATATCAGATAAAATAGACCTTAAAATAAAAAATGTTACAAGAGACAAGGAAGGACACTACATAATGATCAAGGGATCAATCCAAGAAGAAGACATAACAATTATAAATATATATGCACCCAACATAAGAGCACCTCAATACATAAGGCAACTGCTAACAGCTATAAAAGAGGAAATCAATAGTAACACAATAATAGTGGGGGACTTTAACACCTCACTTACACCAATGGACAGATCATCCAAAATTAAAATAAATAAGGAAAGAGAAGCTTTAAATGACACAATAGACCAGATAGATTTAATTGATATTTGTAGGACATTCCATCCAAAAACAGCAGATTACACTTTCTTCTCAAGTGCACACAGAATATTCTCCAATATAGATCACATCTTGGGTCACAAACCAAGGCTCAATAAATTTAAGAAAACTGAAATTATATCAAGCATCTTTTCTGACCACAATGCTGTGAGATTAGAAATCAATTACAGGGAAAAAAACATAAAAAACACAAACACATGGAGGCTAAACAATACGTTACTAAATAACTAAGAGATCACTGAAGAAATCAAAGAGGAAATCAAAAAATACCTAGAGACAAACGACAATGAAAATATGATGATCCAAAAACTATGGGATGCAGCAAAAGCAGTTTTAAGAGGAAAGTTTATAGCTATACAAGCCTACCTCAAGAAACAAGAAAAATCTCAAATAAACAAGCTAACCTTACACCTAAAGGAAGTAGAGAAAGAAGAACAAACAAAACCCAAAGTTAGCAGAAGGAAAGAAATCATAAAGATCAGAGCAGAAATAAATGAAATAGAAACAAAGAAACAACAGCAAAGATCAATAAAAGTAAAAGCTGGTTCTTTGAGAAGATAAACAAAATTGATAAACCATTAGCCAGACTCATCAAGAAAAAGAGGGATGAATTGTGCGATTGGGATTGACATGTATACATTGATGTGTATAAAACTGATGACTAATAAGAATCTGCAGTATAAAAAAAAAACAAAAAAACTAATACTAGACTTTCTTTGGGTTATTTGTATGGAAATATGTTAACATAAATGTTTCAGACATTACATGAAATTTCTAAAAATCTTATATGTTCTGGTATAATGTTATAAGCCATAATTCTAGTTATTACTTTAAAATGTATATCTCAGTAATAACTAAGTTTCCTTGTCAATTGCATTATTATGAACTTTCATCAAATCCTTAACCATGGTCATTTTTAAGTCTTTTCTCATTTACAGACAGTTCTGGGTGTACTCTGATGCTTTTGCAAAAATGTTCCTATAAAAGGGTTTCGTCTTCAAGGAATTCATGGAAAAGACTCTGACAAGTGCAGGTTTCTAGTAATTGACTATACTACTGAACTGAACTAATAAGCATTTTCAGAACTCTAATGTAAAACTGATGAATTCATAAAAGTGCTAACAAAAGATGAAGATGAAAAAAAATTAATTACATGGGACTGAGTGAACTGATGAGGATTATAATTTTTGTGAGTTTCTGTTTGAATAAAAAAAATCCCACGAGGACTCACAGGCAAAAAATATATAAATCAATTTTCACTGCAAACTAAAGGAGCTGTTACAGTGGAGGATTACTGGATGGAATGTCAATATTATGACATAGTATGAGTGTGTTTTGTGTTTGGTAATTGCAATCATTGTTGCTTTTGTTTTGGTCATCCATTTACAGTGCTTGGTGTCAGTTTATCTCTTGTAAAAATAAAATACAGTGTGTGTGAAAACATTTTTTAAAATATTTTAAAATACCCACAAAAACCCCCAACAAGTTAATATATATTACCTTACTTTGCTATAATTTAATTCATGCCTAAAATTATTACTGAATACAAAGTAATGGATGTTTATTCTGGCTGATAGACCTAAACCAGTTGTTCTTAAATGTTTTATGTCTTATTCTTCCAGGGATCTCTGTCCTTACCCCTTCTAACTCATTCTTTGCTTCCATCACACTTGCACTAACACTAAAGATTATGTGTTATATTTTTCAATAAAACTGACTGACCAGGAAAAAAAAAAGAAAGAAAAAGAGGGAGAGGACTCAAATCAATAAAATTAGAAATGAAAAAGGAGAAGTTACAACAGACACCACAGAAATACAAAGTATCCTAAGAGACTACTACAAGCAACTCTATGCCAATAAAATGGACAACCTGAAAGGAATGGACAAATTCTCAGAAAGGTATAACGTTCCAAGACTAAACCAGGAAGAAATAGAAAATATGAACAGACCAATCACAAGTAATGAAATTGAAACTGTGATTAAAAATCTTCCAACAAAAAAAGTCAAGGACCAGATGGCTTCATAGGTGAATTCTATCAAACATTTAGAGAAGAGCTAACACCCATCCTTCTCAAACTCTTCCAAAAAATTGCAGAGGAAGGAACACTCCCAAACTCATTCTAAGAGGCCATGATCACCCTGATACCAAAACCAGACAAAGATACTACAAAAAAAGAAAATGACAGACCAGTATCACTGGTGAATATAGATGCAAAAATCCTCAACAAAATACTAGCAAACAGAATCCAACAACACATTAAAAGGATCATACACCATGATCAAGTGGGATTTATCCCAGGGAGGCAAGGATTCTTCAATATATGCAAATCAATCAATGTGATACAGCATATTAACAAATTGAAGAATAAAAACCATATGATCATCCCAATAGACGCAGAAAAAGCTTTTGACAAAATTCAACACCCAGTTATGATAAAAACTCTCCAGAAAGTACACATAGAGGGAATCTACCCCAACATAATAAAGGCTATATATGACAAACCCACAGCAAACATCATTTTCAATGGTGAAAAACTGAAAACATTTCCTCTAAGATCAGGAACAAGACAAGGATGTCCACTCTCACCACTATTATTCAACATAGTTTTGGAAGTCCTAGCCATGACAATCAGAGAAGAAAAAGAAATAAAAGGAATACAAATTGGAAAAGAAGAATTAAAACTGTCACTGTTTTCAGATGACATGATACTATACATACAGAATCCTAAAAATGCCACCAGAAAACTACTAGAGCTAATCAATGAATTTGGTAAAGTTGCAGGATACAAAATTAATGCACAGAAATCTCTTGCATTCCTATACACTAATGATGAAATATCTGAAAGAGAAATTAAGGAAACACTCCCATTTACCATTACAACAAAAAGAATAAAATACCTAGAAATAAGCCTACCTAGGGAGAAAAAAGACCTGTATGCAGAAATCTATAAGACATTGACGAAAGAAATTGAAGATGATACCAACAGATGGAGGGACATATCATGTTCTTATATTGGAAGAATCAATATTGTGAAAATAACTATAATACCCAAAGCAATCTACAGATTCAATGCAATGCCTATCAAATTACCAATGGCATTTTTTATGGAACTAGAACAAAAAATCTTAAAATTTGTATGGAGACACAAAAGACCCCGAATTGCCAAAGCAGTCTTGAGGGAAAAAAACAGAGCAGGAAGAATTGGACTCCCTGACTTCAGACTATACTACAAAGCTACAGTAATCAAGACAATATCAAGTAATCAAGGCACAAAAACAGAACATAGATCAATGGAACAAGATAGAAAGCCCAGATTTAAACCCATGCACCTATGGTCAACTAATCTATGACAAAGGAGGCAAGAATATCCAGGGGAGAAAAGACAGTCTCTTCAATAAGTGGTGCTGGGAAAACTGGACAGCTACATGTAAAACAATAAAATTAGAACACTCCCTAACACCATACACAAAAATAAACTCAAAATGAATTAGAGACCTAAATGTAAGACCGGACACTATAAAACTCTTAGGGGAAAACATAGGAAGAACACTCTTTGACATAAATCACAGCAAAATCTTTTTTGATCCACCTCCTAGAGTAATGGAAATAAAAACAAAAATAAACAAATGGGACCTAATGAAACTTCAAAACTTTTGCACAGCAAAGGAAACCATAAACAAGATGAAAAGACAACCCTCAGAATGGGAGAAAATATTTGCAAATGAATCAATGGACAAAGGATTAATCTCCAAAATATGTAAACAGCTCATGCAGCTCAATATTAAAAAAACAAACAACCCAATCCAAAAATGGGCAGAAGACCTAAATAGACATTTCTCCAAAGAAGACATACAGATGGTCAAGAATCACATGAAAAGCTGCTCAACATCACTAATTATTAGGGAAATGCAAATCAAAACTACAATGAGGTATTACCTCACACCAGTTAGAATGGGTATCATCAGAAAATCTACAAACAACAAATGCTGGAGAGGGTGTGGAATAACGGGAACCCTCTTGCACTGTTGGTGGGAATGTAAATTGATACAGCCACTAAGGAGAACAGTATGGAGGTTCCTTAAAAAACTAAAAATAGAATTACCACATGATCCACCAACCCCACTACTGGGCACATATCCAGAGAAAACCATAATTGAAAAAGACACATGCACCTCAATGTTCATTGCAGCATTATTTATAATTGCCAGGTCATGGAAGCAACCTAAATGCCCATCAACAGACGAATGGATAAAGAAGTTGGGGTTCATATATACAATGGAATCATACTGAGCCATAAAAAGGAATGAAATTGGGTCATTTGTTGAGACATGGATGGATCTAGAGACTGTCATACAGAGTGAAGTAAGTCAGAAAGAGAAAAACAAATATTGTATATTAACACATGTATGTGGAAGCTAGAAAAATGGTACAGATGAACCAGTTTGCAGGGCAGAAGTTGAGACACAGATGTAGAGAACAAACGTATGGACACCAAAGGGGGAAAGCTGCGGGGGTGGGGTGGGGTGGGGATGGTGGTGTGATGAATTGGGCATTTGGGATTGACATGTATACACTGATGTGTATAAAACTGATGACTAATAAGAACCTGTTGTATAAAAAAAATAAAATTTAAAAATTAAAAGAAAAACTAATATATATATATATATATATATATATATATATATATATATATATATATACACCAAGCACCTAAGATGTCACAAATGCTTTCTATGTTGTAGGGATTCCATAGTGATCAAAACAGGAAAATGGCTTTATCTTCATAGAGATTACCTTCTAGTAGACCTATATTTAACAATTCAAGAATGTATAGAGCTTAGAATAAATCTGGGCAAATGTTTTCTCATTTTACTTACATTTGATATTTTGGACCTGAATGCAGGAAGATGTGTGTGTGTGTGTGTGTGTGCATGATTAACATACAGTCACATATCTGAGCCGTTGTCCTTATATTTGGATTTCCTTTTAGAGGTGATTTTATTTACATGACATTCTCTAATCAAAGAAATAGAAGAAAAAGATAATAATAGAATTTTGATTTTGAAATTTAGAAGCTGAAAGAAACCAAAGAAGTTATTTGGTGAGACCCTCTAGTTTTAAAGATAAGTGAAAAACTACCTGAGTTGCCAAAGCCACATAGTGGGCTGAGCCAGAATTATAGTTTAGATAATCTAATGGATCAGGAATAATACTAATCTACCATTATGCATAAGCACAATAAATGAGCATGAGGCAATGATGAAAAAAAGCTTTGATCAGGACAAGCCTAAGCACAAGTCCCTCCTTCCAAATCAACAATGTTCCATTAGTACATTTTGAGTAGATTAATCCAGTTATACCATCCAGTAATCCAGTTACACCATCACAAAATTCCCATTTCTCCTTAAGCAACCTGAAAAGACTTTTATACATGATCTCTAAAATCTAGATATATTTGTTAGTAGAATTTCTTCAGTGAAACTTAACAGTGAATCAAGCAATTAAATTAAAATTAAAAGTATTAGCATTAAAGTCTTCATCCTTAACTTCATCCAAGAGGTTTTGAGAACAGCCATGAATCAGGCGTTAGAAAACATGCTGCTAAGTGTTAGCAATTTCACTTAATAGGCAAGAGACAATGGGAAATTATTTAGCTTCCATGTGTTGAACTTCATTTCTAGAAAATAAACAAACTTATTTACAGAATATTTGTAAAAAAAAAGAATAGTTCACATAAAACACTTTCTGCAGAGCCTGATCCTAAATAAATAACAAGTAATCTTATTCCCATAACAATTTGCATACGTTAATATCTATGCTGTTTGTACAAATACATTATCTCATTAAATTCTCACAGCACACATTCTGTTAGGCATGAAAGATGTTACTGTTCCATTTTATAGATGAGGAAACTGAGAATGGTTATCAATGGTTAAGAATGGTTATGACTTCCTTCCCTAAGATCACATTTTTATTGGCCAACAAAACCCCAATCATTAGCCTCTGAATACAGTGTTCCCTCTACTATACACTGACTTGAGTTCTCTGTTGAATATATTCAAGTCTTATTTACTCTCTTGAGGAGGCTCACAAATGATAATCTTTGCCCTACAAAGAGTAGATCTCCTTCAAAGCTGTGTCTAGGGAGTTGTATCACTTTCTAGATGGATTACTCCAGCCTACAGAGATCTAATTTTCTTACAACTCAGTATCACATCTCCAGAGCTTTATTTCTCCTTTAATTATTTCTTGTTTTGTAATTTTGTCTCCACAAGTTGATTTTAATTCTCTTGAGGATAGAAACCATGCTGAACACATTTTTAAAGATTTAATAAACATTCTACATTTATTTACTGCCCTTTCACAGTCCCAAGGAAACAAACAAACACAGTCCTTCAGCCAGTTAATTTTTATTGTGACTTTCCTTATAGTCCAGTTCAAAGACAAGGAAAGTGAAATTTAAACCCCTGCTCCTAGACACTTCCTTCTTATCTTTTAGATCTCATCTTAAATGCCATCTGTACACAGTGGCTTTCCTATTCACATTAAAGTTTTGCATCTCAAATATTTTCTTTATTTTATAGGGTCTATCTCAGGACCAACTTTGTTTTCTTCATAATACTTTATCACAGTTACTTGTTATTGCTTTTATGTATCTTCTGTGTTTATTAGAATGGAAGCTCCAAGGGGGCAGTGCCTATGATAGTCACGTTTATGGTTTCATCCCCAATGAATAATCATAACTCAAAAAATGTTTCCAGAATAAATTTGTTACCAAATTCCAACTTGTACTGCTTGCCACATGACAGGCCATGAGGTGCTGGGGCAAGGAATGTTGACTTTATTCAGAAAGCCAGCAGACTGAGAAGATGGTGGGCTGGTGTCCCAAACAACCATCTTACCCAAGATAGAACTCAGACCTCCTTTATACAAAGAAGGGAGGGGGTGTGGCTGGTTGTTGCAAACTTCTTGGTGTTGGAGTCCTTTGCTGTTTCAGCTGTCCAGGTAGGTCTGGTCACAATGTTCCTATAAGCCTCCAACAAGACAATTGCTATTTTCTGTTCTGCAACATTTTACCTCTATATGACTGAAAAGTGTTATACCTTTAAAGGTCTAACCTTGGAAGCAGAGCCTTGAGAAGGGCTATCATGTATATTTCAGGCTATAGGAAACAGTCTTTCACAAAGGTGCAGACCCAACATAACTAAGCACAGGCAACAGAGCACAAAGATTAGAGCTAAAGGAATAGATCCAAGATGGAGTCAGATTTGTTCTTCTCTGTTACAAATTTATCAATGTGGTTTAAAGGGAAACACCTCCCAAATAATATATATCAACAATATTTATTGAAAATTTCAGTGTTTATCAACCTTCAAATATAGTTTTGACTATATTTCTGTTTTAACGTAACACTCGTCTGCCATGTGTCTTCACTTTCTTAGAGAGAAATGTTTATTTCTCAAGGCCAGAGCTGATATTCAGCTAAATGTTCTGATTTGGCTATATCCTTCATTAAAATATTAAAACATTTTGAGTGTAAATAACTTCTCCCCCAAGATTCATATTCTACCCCACTTCCCTCACCCCACACAAACACACATGTTATTTACACTCAAAATGTTTTAACATTTTAATGAAGGATATGGCCAAATTGGAACATTTAGCTGAATATCACATGACACAACAAATAATGAGTGAATATCTAGTAAATCAGAGGACTTTTAGGAACCAGCAATCAGTTTCACCACAAGTCAAGGTCTAAGTTTCATGATGTAAAATATTATAAAAGATGAAGAGAGTTTCTGGTAAGGTTATTTGAATAAAGTCTAGTGGTCTTAATATTACTGTAAACAATGGAGTTTATAACTCCAGTTCTGAGCTTCCAAAGTTGATGCAATAAATTTGGCACCCAAAATCATTTAGGATTTTTGTGTGTTTCTGTATCTGGATAAAATATGGTAGCAAAATAGAAAGGAAAGGGTTCCTGTGGCCACAAAGGACACATGGTATAGAAAGGTATAATGAACCGTTTTCATTATATGACATATATCTTGTATTAATTAGAAATTATGTGAATTGAAAGGAAATTTGCATTAAAAATTTGCTTACTATTACTTATGTATAAGTAGATTGGAGATGTATGGCATTGGTTAACTTAGTCAATAAAATGAGAGAATAAAGAATAATAAAATAAAGAGTAAAGAGAAGGGTAAAAGAAGGGAATAAGAGATAAAAAGTGTCCAAAGAGAAGAGTAGAGTTGGTAGGTATGAGGAGGAGTATAAAAATGATGTCTTTTTGATTTTTTAAATATTTTGGTGTTAACAGTTTGTATTAAAAATGCTTCATAAAGTAGTTATTAATTGAAAGAAGTCACTCTAAAGAACCTAACTTGTCTTTATCAAAATTTCCTTCCTTAGCTTTAAATACTCTTTCTGGAAAATTCTGTGCATATTGTAACCTTTATCCTCATTCTTATACTCTTTCTTAAATCAACTATAATGTCGATTTGGAAATTGGATTCTAAGTTATGTACCATGACTATTATTTTAATATATTTTTTAATTGTTCTAGCTTTTATAACAATTTTGTCACTCCCATATGTTTTTGATCATCTCAAGGCAGAGTCTTGAGGATCTAATGTCCTACCTTTAGGAAAAAAAATAGTGTGTGCTGGTTATAGATACAGGCAACTAAGTTAAATTTGCAGCCACATCTTTTCACTGCTTGTTTTAGAACAGATATATCTTGTAATCAAGTATCATATGAATTTAATATTTAATTACAAACCTATTTAATAAATATTGTCCTTTAGAATGTTAATACTCTATTACGACAATCTTTTTTCCATGTTTTTTCCAGTTATATTTCAAAGCTCAATATCATTCAGTTTTTTTTCAGAATACCATGGATACAAATAGCGCTGTATACTCGACAGGATTATGTGAAAAAACCTATGTTGCTGAAAGAAGAATTTGCTGTTGACTTTGAGAAATGTTGTATTTTAGGGCATATGTCTTCACTAGTGACTATCATGTTGTTAATTGCCATGGAGATATTAAAATTAGTTCAAGTTTTCCAATTTACATTGAAGATGGCCCTAAACATTATCACTCCCATATCCTATCTTTTCATCCCCTAACATTATCATATATGTATGTGTAAGTTGTATTTCTTAAAAATATTATAAATATGTAACTTATAAAAGATATTAAAACAGCTGGTTTAAGGTTCACTGTAATCCTTTGTGGTAAATTAATGCTGAAGTAGACATTTTAGGTATGGTTAATCCAAAGAATTGAGATGTTGTTTGGACAGTCAATAGAGAAACCAAACACAAAAGACCTATGATGTTTTTCTTCGTCCTTTCTAAACATTTCAAGTTGGTCTAAATTCTTTCTCTCACATCAGTGTTTCCAAACCTGGGGTGAATAAGCTGAACCAGGTAAGGAGCAGCTATGTCCAGCCAGTAATGGTCACAGCCAACTGATGTGGACACACATAGGTACTGTGAGCCCAGGGGTTGGTCACCATTTAGCTTTTTCTTTGATTGATCTAGTTCCACATTCAAAATACCCTTAAATATACATCTACACATGAAACCGTACAGCATTTTAATTTATGTCATTTTAAACATTTTTCAGCAACTATACTATTTCTATTAACCAACAGCTTTTTTTTTTTTTTAAATTTTCAGAGGGTCTGTGAAAAATGCTAGAGCTAATTACTTGTAATTTCACATCAATTTACTAATTTCCAGCCCAACAAGACTTCCCCTGTCATCAAAGTGCTGGGAGTGTCTTCTACCAGCCTCAAACCAGCTGGCTCATCTTAGGACTTAATCACACTTTATCCTGTTTTAAAACCTGTTTGTGTATTTTTCCTCTTTGTATAAATTTGAAATGGTGTCTATGAAATGTTTTATAACGCCATTAGCAGGCATATCCCTTATCCCAGAAGGTGCTGTTGGGTAACAAAAAGCTGAGATTTTAGAGGGTAAAATATATGAAAGCCTCCTAGAACCACTTAAACTTAGGGATTGGAATAAAGAACATTGTTAAGGTCACTTGTCTTTCCTATATGTACCTAGGGTAGCTTTTTTTTTCTTTGCGGTACGCGGGCCTCTCACTGTTGTGGCCTCTCCCGTTGTGGAGCACAGGCTCCGGACGTGCAGGCTCAGTGGCCATGGCTCACAGGCCTAGCCGCTCCATGGCATGTGGGATCTTCCCGGACCGGGGCACGAACCTGTGTCCCCTGCATCGGCAGGCGGACTCTCAACCACTGCGTCACCAGGGAAGCCCTAGGGTAGCTTTTAAGAAACTAATTTTTATCTTATTCAGGGAAATGGAGTAATTAATATGAATTAAAAGAGTCACACATAAGAAATTTGTACCTTAAATATGATTTTTTTTTAGAGTGGAGATATATACATGTATTTATTTATTTTTAACATCTTTATTGGAGTATAATTGCTTAACATTGTTGCGTTAGTTTCTGCTGTACAACAAAGTGAATCAGCTATAGGTATGCATATATCCCCATATCCCCTCCCTCTTGCGTCTCCCTCCCACCCTCCCTATCCCACCCCTCTAGGTGGTCACAAAGCACTGAGCTGATCTCCCTGTGCTATGCGGCTGCTTCCCACTAGCTATCTGTTTTACATTTGGTAGTGTATATATGTCGATACAACTCTCTCACTTCATTTCAGCTTACCCTTCCCCCTCCCCGTGTCCTCAAGTCCAGTCTCTACGTCTGCATCTTTATTCCTGTCCTACCCCTATGTTCTTCAGAACCATTTTTTTTTTTTACATTCCATGTATATGTGTTAGCATATGGTATTTGTTTTTCTCTTTCTGACTTACTTCACTCTGTATGACAGACTCTAGGTCCATCCACCTCACTACAAATAACTCAATTTCATTTTTTATGGCTGAGTAATATTCCATTGTATATATGTGCCACATCTTCTTTAACCATTCATGTGTCAGTGGACACTTAGGTTTCTTCCATGTCCTGGCTATTGTAAATAGTGCTGCAACGAACACTGCAGCACTTAAATATGTTTTTGATTTGATTAAGTTTTGGGTACCAATTGCAGTCCGTCTACTAATAAATTCTCAAGTAAAATTAACCATGGCCATCAGTGCTCAAAGTTTATGGTGCAGCACCATGATCAAGAGTAGAAAATAGAGCAAATAACAGAAGAGTGTCAATTTATTAAAATAGTTAAATTTAGGGCTTCCCTGGTGACGCAGTGGTTGGGAATCTGCCTGCTAATGCAGGGGACATGGGTTCGAGCCCTGGTCTGGGAGGATCCCATATGCCGCGGAGCAACTGGGCCCGTGAGTCACAACTACTGAGCCTGCGCATCTGGAGTCTGTCCTCCGCAACAAGAGAGGCCGCGATAGTGAGAGGCCCGCGCACCGTGATGAAGAGTGGCCCCCGTTTGCCACAACTAGAGAAAGCCCTTGCACAGAAACGAATACCCAACACAACAAAAATAAATAAATTAATTAATAAAAAAAAAGTTAAATTTAGGTTTACCAAATCAGTATGTAAAATTTCAGAAAAATTATACAAATAGACCACCACTTAATTGTCTTTTACAATACAGTGTAACTCTCTGAATCCTTCATAACATGCCCTTAAAATGTTTATTTTTGTCACTGAAAGGATTAAACACATTAAAAATGTATATTTTAATGTAAAGTGATTGTCCCTAGATAGCTCTCTAGAACTTCTTAAAATTGGTGCAAATATGTTTAGAAAAGCTTTTTGGAACCCTTACTCGTAAGACAAAAGATCTATAATATATATGAACACTGGAGTTTGACACTGAAAAATATCATCTTATAAATACCATAGACTCTTGTGGTAAAGGGAAGGAAAGGATAGTTTATGTCTATCCTATCCTCTGCATTTGAAAAATAAGCAATCCTACTTGGCAGCAAAAGGGCTTTATGAGATCTACGCTCTAAACCAATAGGGCAAATTCCCCCAGAGCACCCTTTCAATTTCATTTCCCATCCTAAAGGGGGGATTAGTGTAGTCTTATCCTCTGATAGACAGATATATCTTTTAGGATGTGGAGACTTAACATTTAATAGACAGGATCTGTGCAATTTGCCAGAGCTAAAGCCTAGTGTCAATTTATATAGTAAGGAAGAGGAAGTGTATTTTTTGTTCATTTCCTTATAATAAGAGGTCTGTTAAGCATATTTTGGTACATTTTATCTCTCTGCTTACATTTTATACACTCAGAGGCTAGAGATTTCCCCAATAATTCCAGCATAATGTCCTCTGTATAAAGAAACACAAGTTTAAATAAAATACAACATGGTTATAGGGCTGTGTATACCTCTGTGCTGTGGACAAGGACAGATACTGCCTATCTCCTTGGGACAGCCAGAGTTTCCCCAACCATACGGAGGCCTTCACCTAGAAAATCTAACATCTGTAGTTTGAGATTTGGGGTCATGAAGGTGGCTCATTTAATAGCTATGCTTGAGCTGATGAAAGTGAGGAATTCTTCTAAGGAGATAATATGCAATAGGAAACTAGATAAAATGTCTCACAAATTACTGAAAGCCTAAAAGCTCAGATTTCTCCTTATATCAGCAATGTACTTCATATTTAAACTGACACATAGATGAGAATAATATCTAATGGCTGGTATTACTGGCTTGATTTAAGGAAATGAGCCTGTTGGCCAGATTTCTGTTGTTCTTTTCATTCAAAAACAGTTTAGGTTCTTATTTTGTTCCAGATGCTGGAACTAGTGCAGAGCTGGCCACACCTGCTCTTGACTTAAACTGTCTGGTGTTGGAAACAAAAATGTAAATAATATAAATTATGAAAACATAAGTGTCATTAACTACCCTAGACAGAGCATATATGTCGTGGGACATTAAGATTTACATGATTATTCTCCTAGTTCTCATAACCACTCATTTAAATGAAAACAGGAAGAAAATGGACATAAAATAAAATTTGGGATTGTTGGTAGGTTTAATTATTCAATAGCTTTTGACTAAATTTTAATTAACCTTTAACAAGTATAATGTAAAATTCATTTCCTTTGACTACTTACATGCTACCAGATTTACTAATGCATAGAATATGACCAAAAATGCAGAAATTAAAGTAAAATAAAACTCAGTTTATTTGGACAAAAGCTGTTAAGTTGCCCTATAGCTATGTGATATAACTCGGTAATAGGCAATAACAGTAGCAGAAATAAAGAGTAAGGAATATGTTCCTGAAATATTAAGAAATTAAAATTAGAATGATTTGGTAATAGGCTAGAGAAGGGAAAGGGAAAACTCCAGGATGAATCTTAAATACATGGTGTTACCACAGACCAAGAAATAAAGCGTAGAAAATAAAGAGCAAGAGAGCAAAATGATGGGCTCAGTTTCAAAGGTGTTGAGAATGAAGTGTCAGCACCTAGTACATAGTAGCATCTCAAAAATAGTTGTCGAATAAATGAAAAACTGGCTGGAGGTGTCTTGCAGGAAACTGGACATATAAATCTGGGCTTAAAGGTGAAATGAGGGGAAAGGGAAGTATATTTGGGACAGTTAAGCCTAAATGAGTGATGAGAGGAAATAAATAGCAAATATTTGTTATTTGGGGCTATCCAACACTGAATTCCCCTTCTTACATGGAGGACTTCTCATTATATGTAATACTGAAGGGACATAGCAATATTAATTCCCTCCTGAAGAAATGAAGTGGAAAGATTCTCCCATAGTCTGCTTTCTGGCAGCATGTGGCCAAAATTCAAATCCCTGAATGGTTCTCTCATAGATTTTATTATGGAATGAGGGACACAAAGACTGAGAATTTGATTTCTGTAACTACAGGGGTGGACAGAGATGCCTTGCAATGTGGCATCCTGGCCACAATGTTCTTGTTAAGAAGATGTCATTGTACTTTCTATGCCTTGGATCTGCCTTACAACTGCCTTCGTTCCTACTCAGTTTCCAGGCAGATTGTCTACACTGTTGGATTCCATGCTGTTGATATTCAATAAACTCCTCTAATTCTTTTTTTTTTGAATCCTTTCATTCTTAAGATAATATATTTCCTGTTTCTGGCAAGCAAGAACCTTGGCTGACACAGGAAATATGCAGAATATCAGTGGGCTACAAACCTACAGAAAACCCCAATGTCCATAAAATTAGAGGGAACTCTAATGGACAAATAGAATACCCCTTGACCAATTAAGAGTTATCTAGAGTCAAATCAGAAGTATTTTTTGCTGCCATTGTTTTCTTTATCTCAGTCCATATATTAGAAAAAGTTTATCAAGCCATATGGAAGCTTATCAGACCACCTCCTGGTTCTGGAACTAAGACATATGTAAATACATACACATATAGGATTCCTGTTAACTGATTAAAAACACAAAGTCCAAAGGTGCGAGACTTGTCTTAGTATACACTTATACAATGTATATTTATAATGAGTATACAAATTCAAGCTGCTTTCATTTTTTTATACTTCTCCCTAGACTGTTTTTCTTCTAGTTCCTTGGGATAAATGTATGTTCCCTATTATCCTAGTTCTTTACAACAAGCTTCAGCAAATATTTTTTTTACAAGTGAGTCCACTGGGAAATTGAAATATAAACAAATAAAATGGCTGTTGGTTACAGAATGACCACAATACCACAAATCATACTTTCAGTATAAGGCATGCTAGAACACAGTCCTGGCTGTTACATATTAGAATCAATTATTTTTTACTAAGATGAAATAGAAGTGATTAGACATAAAATAGAATGGCAATTTCCCTTCAAATTTCATTTAAAATATTTTTCTTATTAACCACATCACCCACTATCTGTAAGTAATTTAGCTTCCTTGAAAAGCATCATGAATATAAAATAACCGAAAATGGTTTAACACTGGGACTTCACAGAATCCATTATCTGGCTATTCATAAATATTAAATTGTGACTTGAAGTATTATGGTATCTGCCCCAAATTCTGTTCTCCTCGTGGATAGTAGGATGATTCTTTTGAATCTTAATTATGAAACTGAAACCTCTAATTTCCCGTCAATTCAGGGGTCGGGAATGAGGCAGGAGTTAGCACAGATCAGTGGACAGATAATCAGGACACAGAAGGATGCTGAGAGGTAATAATGTAGACTTACCACATAATACAAAGAGAAATAATGAACCCCTAATTACTGGTGATATTAACTAGGAAAGTTGTTTCACTTCTGGATACATTTTCTTGCATTAACTTTAAACAAATTAAATAGAACACAGACTTAGTACCACTTGTTTGAGGAAGCCCTGCCCTTTCGGGGTCTTGACTTAGTCTCTCCTTTGGTTGTTTTCCACCAGGGGCAAGGAGTTCAGAGTGCCACCAAGCTGTGGGCGTGCAGGGCACATGTCCCCCTTTCTAGCCATGTGCTCCGTATACACTTCCAAGCCTGAGAGGGCAGATTACATTGCCCTTGTGGAAAAGCATGAAGCTTACAGAGTGGCCCACTGGAAGTATTTTAGGGGAGAGCTGGGGGGGAGTGAGGGGTGAGGGGTGTGGGGGGTCAGTAGTGCTTCTCTTGTGCCAGAGGGAGTCTAAGGACTGCCCCTTCCTGTACTGTCATGTTCCAGCTTCATGTGTCAAGGTGTCTACAAATACAGAATTTGAACCCTGACTTTCTATGTTGTTATGAATGTTATACATTCCCTTGATGTATAACATTTAAATCTTTAGACACTGATATGCAAGTCAACTTTGTATTCTTTCACTGGGAGACACCTACAGGACTGTACATGTGGCACTAACCAAGTCGAGGTTTGAAACCAGGGTCCTGTCTGATGACTAAGTTGTGGTAGGCATTGTTTGATTTAAAATATGGGCGATTGAGGAAGACAAAATCTGTTCCAAGCCAAGTGGCTCAAATAAAAGTAAGCATCCTCCTGAGGATAAATAAAGAAATATATATATATATATATATATATTAGAAATGACAAATCAGGTAATGAGAGGAACCACACATACCATCATTCTGGGTACCTAGGATGAGTCACGTGCCAGGAATGGCAGGTAGGAAGTATGAGTGTCTGGTGGAGGAAGAAGGAAGGTAGAACATAGCAATGCTTAATTTCAAGTGAATAGCAATGTCTGAATTTTAAGTAGGGAATGTAGTGTCCCACACTTAACATAATATGTAGTATAGTGAGGTATCAGTATAAAGGAATATTTAAATTTCTTTGTTGTTTTGCTTTCAGAGAATTTTGATCTTTGTAAACTCTCAAAAAAGTTTTCTAATTTTAGATATAATATGTATGGAAAATTCTGAAAATATAGAAAGGTATCTTCTTAATCTAAGTAAAATTACCTGTAATAATATCTCACAGGAAAAAAGAAAATATAGTCACTTTGCACACATATTTCCTTGCTTGATATAGAGAAAATCATGTAGTATATGTATCTTACTTTTTATCTTACTTAACTTCTTGTCATGTATCATTAAACTTTTTCATATTAGATGGTGAACTTATAATAATTTCACAACAATCCATGGATAAAGATTTTATAGCTTTTATAGACTGGATAAATTGATATTTAGATCATCTAGGTTTACTTTATTATAAGTAAATGGAAAGGTAAATAGATTTGTTCATACATTTTTTAAGGTGAGTATTTTATTTTGTTTTCTTAACATGAATTTCTGAATTTAATTCTCTGGATAGAATATGTAAATATTTTTAAGACTCTTTTTTTCATGGCCCTAAATTTTCCTCCTAAAATTTTCTACCATTTATACTTCAAACAATGAACTATTGTCTCACTACACGGTTTGGGCATAACCTGATAGACTGAGATAAAGACATAGGGTCAGTTTTAACAAAGTCTCTGAGTCCAGGATAGAAGCAAAATTTCAAGACAAAAATATATTTCATGCTATAAGCCATATTTATCCAATTCATTTATGTAAAAAGTCCTAATGGAAGATTTCATTTATGTCTTATTTCATTCTTACTGTATGTTATCATGCCAATTTATATTTTTTCATAAATAAGCCTGAATTTGGCTTTTTTCCTCCAAAATTATATAAGGAGAGTTAAGAAGCTTTGCTATATATCAGTATGAGAAATTTCAGTAGGATTCTCAAGAGAAGAAACTACCTCACCAAGTGTCTCAGAAAGATAGGTCATTTAAACTGAACTTATAGTCCTGATAAGAAATAAAGGAAGGAGCTGAATTGAACTCAACCTACCAGCTGGATTCTGATACTAACAGGATGTGAGGAAACCTGCACTGAAGCGCTGATCGTTCCTAAATTTTTTCTAAGTTTTAAAACTTCAAAACTTGAAACACAAACAAACAAACAAACATACACCTTAGTATTTTCAAGTTATATCACAAAGTTGCACTTTGCCACTACTTTAAAACAAGATTTCTTTACAACTCTCGGGATGTTTCCGATCCCTTATTTGTTACAGTTTCCAGCACTTTTGAGTAGAAATCCTTGAACAAATGTCACCAACTCTAGAGCAAATCACCAATTATTGAAGTTATTTTTTCTGACTTTGGTAGAAATTTCAGCTTTACCTGGACAGGCTTAAGTTAGAAATATCTTCAGGATTTTGTTTAGTGCAGTCTTTCCAACTAGATAATTTTCTGTCCTGAGAATGTACCAGATGTCTGTAGTGATGGGCTTTTGCTTTTACTTTCTTTTTGAGAAGAGATCTTTGGTTTGCAAATCTGGGGCTCTGAATGTGACTTACTCACCAAATGTCCTGCTTTGCTAAAGGAAGTGGGGCATCCAAGGGTAACATTCTTATTATCTTTGGTAAACTAACTAGGCTTAGTGATTCAGGGAATAATAAAGAGTAACATCTTTCTGATGTCTCACAGATTAATTCTAATAGCATATATGAGCACCCGATAAGTACTGAATGTTGTGTTTCACCAACACACTCATTTAATTCTCCCAGCATCTTTATAAGACAGTTACTATCATTATTAACCTGATTTTTCAGATAGTGGCTGCTTAGCAACTAGCTAATGGGCACACTACTAAGTGGCAGAGCAGGGAACTAAAACTGATTTTCTCAGGGTCTCAAAAGTCCATGGTCGGGCTTCCCTGGTGGCGCAGTGGTTAAGAATCCACCTGCCAATGCAGGGGACACGGGTTCGAGCCCTGGTCCGGGAGGATCCCACATGCCGTGGAGCGGCTAGGCCTGTGTGCCACAACTGTGGAGCCTGCGCTCTAGAGCCCGCGAGCCACAGCTACTAAGCCCGCGAGCCACAGCTGCTGAAACCCGCGCACCTGGAGCCCGTGCTCTGTGAAGAAAGAAGCCACCACAATGAAAGCCCGCGTGCAGCAACGAAAACCCAATGCAGCCGTAAATTAATTAATTAAAAATATTTTTTAAAAAAAGTCCATGGTCTTAACGATCATGGTGCACTTCACTGTTTAAGAAAATCAAATGATTTCCCATTGCCATTTATCGATTTTTACAAAGTTTGATACACGGCTGTTTTGAAGAATTTCTTGTTGTAGCAAAGAAAAATCAGATGTATAAAGAAAAATCATTCTTTTAGAATTAAAGAATAAATCTAGCCTTTAGAATTTTCTTGGAGCTGAAAGAACCTAAAATAGCCCTTGATCCAACTAACTATATTAAATAAGGGACTGGTATCCAGAACATTTTGGTGACTCAGAACATTTGAGAGCTGTGGTTAGTGAATGATACAACCAGAATTAAAATACAGATCTCCTGGATTCCATTGTAGTGCTTATATATAGTTATACCAGTTTCTAAACAAAATCACATACATAGTTTGAACTAGATGGTAGTTTAACTAGATTAGACTAAGTGCTTTTCACAGGGCTTGAAAAATGAATTACAAACATGATTTTTGTGAAAGTAAGCAAAATGGTAGGTATCCCCTAAATATAAAACTCACATAGAAAGACCTATGAAATATTTTTGACAAATTCAGCTAAGAGTTGACAGCAGTTTAAACCGCTCAGGAGTCAGTAATATAACATTGTGTGTGAATTTCGCTTGAGGAAATGCTATAACTTGCTTTCTTTTAAATGGAATCCAGTTCCAATTTCAGTGCTTGACAAAATCTTGCTAAATACAGCAGCAGGATTTTAAGAGTAATAGTGTTATCTACTGCTGTCTCTGTCTCAGAAACCCTGCTTCTGTAAAGAATCACAAAAGTTGATAACAAAACCTCCCTTCCCAATGAGAAATTTCTGAATTGTTAATTCCCTATTTACCAGTCAAAAATATTGGCCATGCTTATATACAATAAAAACAATTGGCCATACTTATAAAGGCAGGGAAAAGACACAGCTAAGGTTTGCAAGGACAAAGAGCAAGCATGAATTTCAGTTCTTTAGGACTGTTTTTGAAACTTTTGGCCTGGTTATAAATTATACTGGAAATGATAGGCTAATTTGTAAATTGATAACTTCCTTGATGACAACAGGAAATATCTATCAAAATTGTAAATGCATAAGCTTTGGTACTCCAGACTTTGGTATACCTTAAAAAATTTTTGTTACAGAAGTGCTTATATATATGAACAAAGATGCCCATGAAAGATGTTCCCTGTAGCAGTGTTTATAATGTAATGTGTAATATATTAAAATTATGTAAACATTAATCAATCAATGAATGGTTAAATAAGATAAGGGACACCAATATTGTTAAATACTATAAGACTTTACAAAGGCTGAGGTTAACTATTTCTATTAATATAGAAACTTAGGTTAACATATATATATGTAAAAAAACTGTAAATCACAGAAAATATATAATTTAAATAGGTTTTGATTATATCTATATGTAGATGTACACAGATGATAGATATATTTACAGAGATAGATAGATATAAAAACAAAGTCATTTACAGGTAAGTTTATTAGAGGAGGGGTGGGGTTACAGGAAAAAGTTTTACTTTTTAACCTCTTGGTATTCATATTTTGCTTTACTAAGTTATATAATTTTATTGAATTAAGGGATTGAGCTTATTTTTCAAGTCAAAATGAATACTACCTTTAAGAAATTTTCAACTTTGAAATTTGATCTGGGGAAACAGTTATATACGTTACCACCAAAGGGAGTTTTATTAGAAGTTATGGAAAATAAAACATTATTGAAAATTGCCCTCTAGTTAGTATAAATTTCTTTCTTATTCTGAAATTCTAGCAATCCATAATTGTCCTTGGATGACCAAACTGAATATAACCACCCAAGAAGTTATTTCAAAAATATTTCTTCCAGGAGATAACCCTTCAAAACCCTTTCCTTTCGAGGCTTCATTTTCAATAGTTATCTACTGCCTGAGTTTCTGCTTCACAGGCTAGAGAGAGACATTTGTCTTCTGTTTATGCATGAACATGAACTTTTTCATTTCTTCTACAAGATATTAAGTCTCAAAGTGCTTGAATGATTTGATTACCTACTTCAACATAGAGGGTTGATAATCACAGAAGACAGATCTATTGCTGGTAAATGAAGATCTGCCAATGATTTATTAGTGCTTTAGAACAGCGATGCAAGAGTTATGGCTGAGCAGGCACTTCCATTATAAATATCTATTTTGCTTTCATTTTATGGCAAAAATCATGCACAGGCAGAAGGTTTCACTTCTTTAACCACAGTCTGTAATTATTCAGACAAAATTATAGCTCAGAAATTTGAGTTTAATTAAGATAAATCTGTGGTTTTCCCTTTTTGTTGTGGTTTTTTAATGATATAAAAATCTCATTGTGAAATGCTGCAAGCATTTTATAGCATGTTTTATACAGGGGAATTTTGAAGTACTCCAGAGCTTTGTGACACTCTGATATCACAGAAGAGTGATGTGTTTTGAAAAATGACACAAAAGAGACCATGTCAGTTAGTGAAATCATGACAAGGAGGCTAGTTGCTTTAGAAGTCATTCTCCATTAATCTAACATTTTCTGAGAATGTTTTATTTAGAAAATACTAAAATCATTGGTCCACGCTGATGTTTTCCAGTGACTCACTTTGATGTCTAAACCAAACAATATTTTTGCTCTTATTGCCTTCTAAAATGTTGATAGATTTTGATTAAGTTTGATTTAACATTAAAGTATATTAAGTTCTGGATGCAGACATTTTCATCTGTATCTGATGCAAGATTGAGTCCAATATTTGTCTCAAATAAATGTACCTTCAACATCTAAAGGAAATTCAATACACAGATACATGGTAGAGAAATATGTGATATTACTGGTTAAGATATATAGTTTGCAGAACTATTTGTGAAAAATTATTATATAAATATGGCCAAGTACTTGAAAAATAAAACTATTGTTTTTCAGGGTGAAGGCATAAAGAAAAACTAACATTTGGTGAAAGCCTACTTTTGTGCTAGGAAATTTATAGCATTATCTCATTTTTTCCTTACACTACTAGCCTGGTATGGTAAGGAACTGAGTCTTACAGATGATTAATGACTTGTCTAAGGTCTGAAGTCTAATAAAAACAAAAGCTTGGACTTGAACCCAGGGCTGTATAACACAAAACTTGTGCTCTTTCAACTGTGACTCTCTTTTGCTATCTAATTTTTTAAAAAAATAACAATGACAAATACATGTGTATACAGGTAGCTGTGTTTAAAAAAAACACAAACTTTTATTAATTCAACATATATTAAGCTAGAATGTAAGCTCCATGAGGGCAGGAAGCATGTCCATTGTGTTTCTTATTATGTACCCAACACCTAATTCAGTGCCTGGTGACGGCAAGTGCTCGATGAACATTGTGTGAGTATATAAGTAGAAATAAAAGGTATTTAATATCCATTCAAATGAATATCAATAACATAAATTATAATTCCTATGAATAATATAAATGCATAATTTATATACTATGTTTCAATGTTTGAGAACTTCCCAATATTTCAGTGCTAAGGCCACATTTATTACTGTGGTAAAAGACATAAATTTACCATCATAACCATTTTTAAATGTATAGTACAGTAGTGTTAACTATATGGACCTTACTTTACAACAGATTTCTAGAACTATTTCATCTTGCAAAACTGAAATTCTATACCCATTGAACAGCTCCCCTCTTCCCCTTTACCCCAGCCCCCAGTAACCACCATTCTACTTTGTTTCTAAGAATTTGACTACTTTAGACACCTCTTTTAGGTCCCTTTGTGCCTGCTACATTTCACTTAGCACAATTTTCTCCATGTTCATCCATGCTGTTGCAAATGGCAGAATTTCCTTCTCTATTAAGGCTGAATATACCATTGTATGTGTATACGACATTTTCTTTATCCAATCATCCACTGATGGATATCTAGGTTGCTTCTACTTCTTGGCTATTATAAATAATGCTGCAATGACCATGGTTGTGAAAAAATCACTTTGGGTTCCTGCTTTCAATTCATTTGGATATACACTGAGAAATGAAATCACTGGATCATATGGAAATTCTTTTTTAGTTTTTGAGGAACCTACATAATGTTTTCCATAGGAGTACACTATTCATTTTATAATACATTCCCACCAACAGTGTGCAAGGGCTCTGATTTCTCCATATCCTCATCAACACTTGTTCTTTCCTCTTCTCTTTCCTTTCCTTTCTTCTTCCTTTTTTTTTTTTTTTCTGAAAGGGGCCATCCAATGTGGTAAGAAGTGATATCCTATTGTGGTTTTGATTTGCATTTCCCTGATGACTACTGAATTTGAGCATCTTTTCATATGCTTGTTGGCCATTTTTGTATTTTCTCTGGAGATGCGTCTATTCAATGCCTTGCCCATTTTAAAAACTGGATTATTTGTTTTTGGTGTTAAGGTATAGGAGTTCTTTATACACTCTGGATATTAACCCCTTATTAGATATACTAATATATTAGATATATAGCTTGCAAATCTTTTCTTCCATTCTTTTCACTCTGTTGTTGCACAGATATTTTTAAGTTTAATGTAATCCCATTTGTCTATTCTTCCTTTTATTGCCTGCTGTTTTGGTGCCAAATCCCATGTCATAAAACTATATCCCTATGTTTATAATTTAAAAACGAGTTTATAATTTCTGGTCTTATGTTTAGGACTTTGATCCATTTTGAGTTAATTTATGTATATGTGTATATATATATATATACATGTATATGTATATATACATGTATATATATATATATATATGTAGTGTAAAATAAGGGTCAAACTTAATTTGTTTGCATATAGATATCCAGTTTCCCCAGCATCATTTATTGAAAAGAGTACCCTTTCCCCATTTGTTAGCCTTGGTACCCATGATGAAGAACATTTGAAAGTTACATGATGGTTAATTTCTGCAATTTGTATCCTGTTTCAAGCAAGATGTATCCTGTTTAAAGCAAGATGTCTAGCTTTATGCTAGTACCATACTGTTCTGATTGCTATAGCTTTGTAATATATTTTGAAATCAGAAAGTGTAAAGTCTGCATCTTTGTTTTTCTTTCTTGAGGTTGTTTTGGCTATTTGAAGTCCTTTGAAATTCCACAACAATTTTAGAATTATTTTTCTATTCCTGACAAAAATGCCATTGAGATTTTGGTAGGGAATTCATTGAATCTGTATGTTGCTTGGGGTGATATGGACATTTTAATTATATTAAATCTTCCAGTCTATGAACATGAGATGTCTTTCCATTTATTTGTGTCTTCTTAAATTATTTTCAGCAGTGTTTTGTGATTTTCAGTGTACAAGTGTTTTGCCTCCTTGGTTAAGTTATTCCTAAGTATTTTATTATTTTTGATTCTATTATAAATGGAACAGTTTTCTTAAGTTGATTTTCAGATAGTTCATTTTTAGTACATGAAAATTCAACTGATTTGTGTGTGTTGATTTGTATCTTGCAAATGTGTGGAATTTGTTTATTAATTCTAACAAAATTTTTGTGGAATCTTTAGTGTTTTCTAGATATAAGATCATGTCCTCTGGAAACAGAATTAGTTTTACTTCTTCCTTTCCAATTTGGGTGTAATTATTTCTTTTTATTGCCCAATGGCTATGGCTAGGATTTCCAGTACTATGTTGAATAAAAGTAGTGAGAGAGGATACCCTTGACTTGTTCCTGATATTAGAGGGAAAGCTTTCATTTTTCACCGTTGAGTATGATAGTACCTTTGGACTTTTCATCTATGGTCTTAATTACATTGAGGTTAGTGATTTCTATTCCTAGTTTGTTGGGAGTTTTTTTTTTTTTTTTTAATCATGAAATGGTATCGAATTTTGTCAAATGCTTTTTTCTGTATAAATTGAGATGATCATGTTTTCCCCCTTTATTCTGTTAATGTTATGCATTACATTAATTTGATTTTCACATGTTGAACAATCCTTGCATTTTAGGAATAAATTTCAGTTGGTCTTGGTGTATACATTTTTTAAATGACAAAACTGAAGCTCAAGGAGGTTAGTTAGTTAAATAGATTCCATGCTACAGTTAAGTTATAGAGCCAGAATTCAAACTAACTTCTGACTCGTCTAGAAGCTTCCTGTTTAACCTTTGTAGAAGTTTCCTGCCTTGGAAGTGTGGAATAGTGTGACTAGATGATTTGTGGTTTTGGTTTGAGAACTCCTTCACTAATATTTAAAGTTCCTGATGACTGATTGATCATATTCTTGAATCAAAATTTCTGAACATGTCTCTTCTCTTATAACCTGCTCTTGTTTTATCTCCGATGTATCAATATTCTCCACTGCCTTATGCATAGCTCAAAGCCTGTTTTCCCTGACCCCCAGGTTTGTCCTGTGCTGCTATTTGCTGCCAGTGCCCTTCACCCAAGCTCCTCATTTCTTTCAGCAGCTATACCTGTACTGAACACTGTATTTTGCTATAGGAAATATCTGGCAGCATTATCCCACTTGGACCACTGAGAAACACTTTATATTCTGAAAGGAAATGATAGATTGCAATAGGTACCCCATGTTAGCCTATTGTTTTTATTTAATCAAACCAGCCAATTATAGGTAATTTAGAAATAATACAAAATTATTTGGTGTTTGGAGAAAATTACTAAATAGCCTGACTTTCTGGGAGGTAAGGATAAATGCCTTCAGTGACTAACACCAGGCTTGGGACACAGTAGTTGAAGTGAATTTGGGGCATGAATGAATGCATGCCTGAAAATGAGTTACTGAGGCATCCTGAATGATTCTCTACTTATGATTTTATTTCTTATATAAAACAAATGCATTACATTAGTAATTTCATTAAATAAATCTAAATCTAAGAACTGTGCAAATGCCATGTTATCTATACTAACTGTAAGATGTGGTGATTAAGAAAGTGAGTCCCTTACAGAATAAAAATAAAACCCAACTTGGAAATAAAAAGAAAAGAAAAATGAAAATCAATCTTGGGTGTGAATCTACCAGTTATACATTATGTGACTTTTGGCAAGTGCCTTGATTTCTCTGTGCTTCAGTTGATTTCTCTGAGCCTCAGTTGATTCATATGTCCTCAATAATAAATGTAAAGTCCTAACAAAGTACTTGGCACTTAATAAGCATTACATGTTTTCTAGCAACTATTATAAGAGAAGAATAGCTTTAGGTTTAGTCATTTTTATCTATAGCTCTGGCTTGAAAGCCTGACTTGGGGACAGAAATTTAAACCCAGGTAAAGGTCCCCAAAATGAAAGTAAAAATGTTAATTCATAACAGTCCCTTCTGGAATATTTGTTGGTTAATTGAGATGCAAGGTAAATTTTCATCTCATAAAAGATAATAAAAATAACAATAATAATAACAGCAGCAATAACAAAAACAATAACACTGCACTCTGTGACAAATTCAAATCTTGTTACAGGCATGGTGAACCCCTTTGTATCAACTTCTGCTTTCAGACACCTGTTTCTAGCTTTCAGTATTTTAGTCCTGAGCTGCAGAGTTTTCATCAAAGTGGAGAAAAGGTGGGTAAGCCACAGAGAATGAATACAGGATAATTTTGAGAATCACCTGAAAGAACAAGGGGCTTGCAGATTCCATTTAAATGTGACACCAGTTAGAGAGGGCATTCTGCAATCGCAAACACACACAGCATCTATTGACTTCAGTTCTCTGGCTCTTTCCCTGCAGAGCAGATCCAAGCACAAAGCCCCCACTGTCTTCAAAAGGAAGCTTTGTGCTTGGATGGGCTCAGCAGGAAGAAGATGAGAAGCTGACCCGGGGGTTCTTGTTCTTTTCCCAAATGCCTTTGCCTACAAGATACTGTGCTAAGGTATGTAAATGCTGTACAATTTTTAGTATGTTCATAGGCAGGTTGTTTAAGAAACGGCAGTTGGGAAGTGCATTTTAGACTTCATTGTGCTGAGCTACATGATGGCAGACATACAAGTAGTCCTGAATTTGAACCTTGCACTTAGTTACTGTGATAAAAGTTAACCTTAGACCAAATCAAATATATCTTAACAAGTTGTTACATAGAGTCTATCTTCAACTGTATGCTAAAGCAACCTAAATACCTCTAAGCTAGTCAAGAATCCCCGTGATATTTTGGCTTGGCTTTGGAGATATTAAATGAAGAGTTCGGGTATTGTTCCCATTCTTACTCAATTCCTCCTTGGTTTCAACTCCATGAGGGAGAAAATTATCACACCTTTTTAGATTTATTCTATATAGTTTATTAGATCCAAATGTGGTAAGAAACTCTGGACCAATTCTCTAAACCAGCTGTGTTTCTACATACTACAATACTGCATTTTGGACATAACTTTGCATGTTGTAATAGCACTCTGAATGATTGAGATAATTCAAATACCCTCAATGTTCGCTGTGGATATGTAATTGAAGTGAGGCTGGACCAACATAGTTCAACATCACTGGACTGTATTTTCAGAAAAAAATGAAGAAAATTTAATAGAAGTTACTTTAAACATTGATTTTTAGAGTTATTGAGAAAATATTAAATAATACCTCAAGGTCTTTTTTTTTTTCCTTAAAGTTCTATGAATTACTAAAGACCACCCTCCATTTTTAAAATCTGACTGAAATTTATACTTTTTACCCAGGGTGATTGTTTTCAAAGGCAATTCAATCTTTGAAGGATTCAAAGAAACTATATATATATATATATGAGACTTTTGAAGATTGAACATTCTTACTGTATTCTTATATGGTGTATTTTAAATTTGGATTGTATTTTCCCAGGAGTGAGGAAATATTTCTTTGCATATATGCAACAGTGCTAATAAACTGAAGGAACTCATTGAATGTAAATTAGAAAAGAGTATGATATTTCTACTGTTTACTGGGAACACAAAATTTAAAAAATATATACATGCCTTGATCTGTCTCAAAAGAAGCAGCCATATTTCATTAAAAATATTACATCATAAAGATTATTCTATTTTCTAAGAAATAAACTCTAGGAGGTTCAGTTGATTTTTATAATATTTTATAATAACTAGTCATGAACTTAAAATGTATTATTAAGAATACTCTAAATAACAATTACTCATGCAGCAATAGAATGCTTAGAATATTTAGTAAAATATTTATTTTCCTTATTCATTTTTTTCATGATAGGTATTAGGTTTAATATGTCATAATTAAAAATTTCAAGTATATGTCAAAATGAAAATACAGCAACCCCCATATGATTTTAACCATCAAATCTGTAGCAAAATATTTCATCATTACTGCTTTCTCTCCCTTTTATTTTTTTTATAGGAGAATTCTAAGGCAAATCCCAGACATCACGTCATTTCACCCATAAATACTTCAGGGAATATTTTTAAATAATTTTGTGAAAAATAAAATAAAGGCATCTGCTAATATACCTGTGAAATGATCACATTTTAAAAATTACAACTTTTAAAAATACTGTCTAACATCCAGTCATTATTAAAATGTCCCCGATTGTCTAAAAATAGTTTTGATACAGTGTTTTCTTCTATGTATTTTATTTATTTATTTTTCTATTTCTAAAGAGTTTATAATTAAGAAAATAGAAAAACAGGAGACTCACAAATACACACCTATTGAGAACAGATAGTGAGTATATAACTTTTATAATGAATCAGTTCTTATAACTCATTTATGGATTTAAAAGGAAGAAAAAAATGAGATGTTTATAACATAGATAGGATTTAAAAGGAAGAAAGAAGATGAGATGTTTATAACATAGACAGAACCAAGTGGAATTTTACTATAAAAAATCTTATGAAAGGGTGTGAATTAGATGCTCTCTCTGGATTGCTCAGAACATCTTAAAAGGCCAACACTTAGTTCTTTTACTTTAATCGTCTACTGCTTTCTTTTGGTAATGAGTATTGATGACTAGGATGAAGGCAGCTCTTTTCTATCATTTAATCTACATAAAATAATTCAATCTGTATTAGAAATAGTTCTGAGGGAAATACTGCATTACTTAATTTTTTTTCTTTGTTTTTTGTTTCCTTTGACTTTTTTTTTTAACATCTTTATCAGAGTATAGTTGCTTTACAATGGTGTGTTAGTTTCTGCTTTATAACAAAGTGAATCAGCTACACATATACATATATCCCCATATCTCCTCCTTCTTGCGTCTGCCTCCTATCCTCCCTATCCCACTCTTCTAGGTGGTCACAAAGCACCGAGCTGATCTCCCTATTCTATGTGGTTGCTTCCCAGTAGCTAGCTATTTTACATTTGGTAGTGTATGTATGTCAATACCACTCTCTCACTTCGTTTCAGCTTATTGAAGTTAAAGTTTGCTTTAACTTGTTTGGATCTATAACAACACAGAAAAATAATATGATTCAATGTGTTTCATGAAAACCTGGTTGGAAGACATACACCCAGTCTATTTTACACTTAACCAATTTAATCTATTTGCTAAATATGTTCTCTAAATGTGAATGCATTTTCACTCTGTGCCTTTGCTCATGTTATTCTACCCTCCTGGAATATCCCTTCTCTTACTTCCCATCTTCTGAATATTTGCTCATCTTTAAAGTCTCGTTCAAATGTGAACTGTTCTCTGTGGTCTTCCCTGGCTCTCTCAAGTAATCCCAGGTGGAATTTGTCAATTCTTTCCCAATACTTCCATAGCATTTTGTTCATGCCAACTATCAAAAAATAGATAATTGGATTGTATTTTGTAAAAATGAATAAGAAATCTCATAATTTTTACGGCATCCTATTTTACCAGTTCTGTGTGTACTGTTTTTGACATTCCTGCTTACCCTAACCAAATGTCACAAAGATATTCTCTTAGAATTTCTTCTAAAAGCTTCTTTGTTTTACCTTCACACTTAAATCTGCTCTCCTTCTATTCTCCTGGAGAGCTAGTGTAAAACATAATTATTACTTTCATAGATGTTTGGCTGAATTTCCTGGCAAAACCCTGGAATTTCCTCTGTGTGAATGTTTTAACTAGTGGATTTAATTATTTAAACTAGATTTAGTAACACTCAGATTTTCTATTTTTTTAATGCATTAGTTTTGGTATTGTTTTTCTAAAAAGTTGTCCATTTTGTTTAATTGTCAAATACTTGTGAATATCCTCTATTTTTAAATGTCTGTATCACTGGTGGCAATATCCATTTTTCATTCTTTCTATTGACAATTGAGGTTTTCTAACATATCTCTCTTAATCGTTCTTACGATAGGTTTGTAACTTCAATTAATATTACACAGAATCAACTTTTGGCTTTACTCACTTTATTTCTTATCCATTATTACATTTCAGTAATTTCTGCACATTATTAATTTTGTTGAGAATTTAACTTGATTTTCTTTTTCTAACTTCTTTTGGTGGATATCTAGATAATTGATAAGCAGGTCTTTTTCTTTTATGACCTATCCATTGTAAGCTACACATTTTTATCTAATTACTATGCTATGGTCATCCGTCAAGTTTCTTTATGTCATATCTTCATTACTTAGTTAACTATATTTCCCATTTTCCATGCTTCCTTTGTGCTTTTTGTCACCTATAGCTTATTTAAAAGTGTTTTGCTTAATTTCAAAATATATGGGGATTTTTCTAGTTGTAAAATTGAACTGATTTTTAGCTTAATTTCACAGTGGTCAGAGTTTCTCTGAATAATTTCAGTCTTTGAAACTTTTGAAGTTTGCTTTATGAACTAGCATATTGTTAATTTTGGTACATTTTTTATTTGCACTAGAAAAGAATGGGGGTTATGTTTCGATATATTTCATTTAGATCAATCATGTTAACTTTGTGGCTCCAGTTTTCAGTATACTTTCAGGTTATGGTGAGGTTGTTCTTTCCTTTTTTAAGAGAGATGCCTTCAATTATTTCATTATGATAGTGAATTTATTTTTCTTTATTTTTCATATTTTTATTTCTATTTTTACTCTGTATTATTGGGTGCACACATATTTAAAAGTGTTATACAGAATGAAATGGCTCTTTTGTGGTTCTACAATATCATCTTTGACTTTAACAATGCTCTTGCCTTAAACTCAATTTTGGATGAAATTAGTATAGAAATGCCAATTTTTCTGGGAGTGCCATTGTACTTCATATCAGTTTCCATTCTTTTACAATTTATGTTTTCTTATATTTAGTATACCTTTCATAAGAAACATATATATTTGGGTTTTGCATTTTTTACAGGCTGAGAATTTTATTCTTTTACTTGTAGTATGTGGTTCACTTGCATCTATTGTAACTACTGATACAGTATGTTTATATCAACACTCTTCTGTTTCTTTTCTATTAGACCAATTTAAAAGTTTTGTTTAAACATTTGGCCATTAAAAAATTGATCTATTGTTGTTATCATTTACTCTTTCTTATTAACTTCTTATGTAATAGTTTTCTTAGTTTTTATCTTGGAGATTAAAACATGAATTTTACAGCACTCTAAATGCAACTCCTGCTAGAATCATTTATTGAGGTATAATTGATATACAAAAAAACTGCACATATAATGCACACAATTTGATGAATTTGGACATATATATATATACCCATGTTACTATCACCACAATCAAGGTAATAAATCTATTCATCACCTCCAAAAGTTTTCTTATGTTTTTTTTTCCTAGTAAGAATGCTTAACATGAGATCTACCCTCTTAACAAAATTTTAAGTATACAATACCATATTTGTTAACCATAAGTATTATGTTGTATAACAGATCTCTAGAATTGTTCATCTTGCATAATTAAACTTCATACCCATGAAACAGCACTCTTCCTCAATTTGAAACCTTGGTGCTACCTGTTACATTACTGTTATCATGTATTTTCAATTTAGATACATTTTAAACATTATGACACATTACTAACTTTGCTTGCAATAGTCAACATTTATTTATGTTAATTCATATAATTATCCTTTCTATCATTTTTATTCCTCTAGCACACACACGGCTGAAAAACCTCCTTTTGGATTTAATGTAATGGAGGCATGCCAGTGCCAAAATGTCTGTTTTATCTTGTCTAAAAAAAAAAAAAATAGTGTTGCCCTCAGTTTTGAAGAACATATTCACTGGGTATAGAATTCTAGGTTGGCAATTTCTTCTCTTGCTCTTTCTCTTCACCTATCATTCCTTTTTTCTGCTTTTTACCATTTCTGTTGAGTCTTATTGCTGTGCTTTTATGTTATTTGGCTCCCTCCCACTCAACTCCAGAATGTTTTGAAAATTTTTCTCTTTACTTTTAGTTTTAAGCATACTGGCTCTGGAGTTTCTGGGTATGGTTTCCATTGTATTTATTCTGCTTGATATTCACAGTGTTTCTTGACTCTACAGAATGATGTTTTTTACCATTTTTGGAAAACCTCTCAAAAGTATCACATCAAATATTACATCAGTCCCATTCTCTCTCTACTTTCTTTCTGGAATTAAAAATTCAATAATTTAAAAAACTTTTATTGCACCCCACATGTCTCTTACACTCTTTGAAAAATATTCTGTATGTTTTACTTCTGAATTTCAGTTTGGTACTTTCAGTTCAAGAATCACCTTTGATGTGTCCAATCTACCAAACTTACCTATTGTTAAAGAGAGTTCTCATATACTCTTCACGCAAATTCCCCTAAATTCATATTTTACATAGCCATGGGGCATTTATCAAAAATAACAAATTAACATTGGTACAATAGTGTCTACTAAACTGCAGACTTCAAACAGATTTCAACAGATTTTCCACCAATGTCCTTTTAACTTTCTAATGATACAATTCACAATATCACATTGAATTTAGTCCCCATGCCCCCATTATCCCCTCTAATCTGTAATAGTTCCTCAGTCTCTCCTTGCTTTTTTTATAACCTTGAGAATTTCAAATACTGCAGATCAGTTATTTTGTAGGATATCCCTCCATTTGGATTTCTCTGATGTTTTCTCATGGTTAGAATAGATTTATGAATTTTAGGAAGTATAATGCAGAGATGAAGAATAACACTCATAGCATTATATCAGGGGATATGTATCAACATGATTTATTACTGGTAATACTAGAATTAATCACTTGGTTAAAGTTGTATTTTCCAAAAAAGTTACTATTTTTTCCTTCCCTTATTCTATTTGTTAGAAGCAAGCCTGTAGGTCCAGACCACACTCATGGGAAAGAGGAGTACCAAATAATTTCAAATCATATGTAAAGAGCACCATATTAGTTAGTAAATTCTAGAGGAGATAATGTGAGGTCATGCAAATATCCCATTTCTCTTTACAATTTCACCCACTAATTTTAGCATTTTTTTCTGTGAAACCTGCCTATAGCAATTATTACTATGTTTTGTTCCTCTCATAATTTTGATTTTTACATGTATCATTCGTATTACTTGGAATTTTTCTCTAAGAAATATTTTTCCATGCCTCTTCTTTATTTAATATTTTATTTTTATCAATATGGACCCATGGTATTAATTTTTTCTTTGGTTATAACCAATACTACTATTGTTGTTTATTTTATTGCTCAGATTGTTCCATCTTCAGCCACTGGGGAACTTTTATTTTCTTTTAACATGTCTTTATATGTTTTCTTTCTTTTTTTTAGCACTGCCTTATTTTTTACACTGTGCGGTGCCCCAAGATCATATTATATTTTCTCTGCTCCAGCCCTAGAATCAGCCATTCCTCCAGGGAGCCAAGGTTCCTTTTATTGTAAAATGGTATTTAGAAAGTAATAAATGAATGCTATATATGCTAATTGCTACTGAGATGTCATTACCTCTAGGCACTCTCAGTGGACAGAGCTAGAAAATATATGTATGTATCTGTAATTATTTCTATATCTGCATGTGTATTAATAAAAATAAGCATGCATTTATACTGAAACCCCCTAATCTAATCAGCACAATAGGGTTAAGTTTAGCCTCTCTACTTACTTATTTGTAATTTTTTCTGAGACATTGAGAAATATGGCTCCCATTATCTATAATTTATTTACTTATCTGTTCAGTCTCAGTATACACATAAAGTACTTTCAGAAGTGCTAATCTGTACCCTGATTAAATAAACAAATTTACCATCTAGAATGCAGTGATTATATACAGTATAAAATGACTTTTGACAAGGATGTCAAGGAATTCAATGGGGGAAAAATAGTCTTTTCAAAAAATGGTGTTGAATAATTGGATAGTTCAACGGGAAAAATGAATCTTACAACATATACAACAAATATGCATATGAGATGGATAATAGACCTAAATGTAAGAGCTGGAAGTATCAATTGTCTAGAAAACATTGGTGACCTCTGATAGGTGAAGCTTTGTTAGTACACAAATACAGGAAACAAACAAAAAAACCCACTAAGTTAGACTTCCTAAAGATTAAATATACATATTTTTCCCATTTGAAAGACACTATTTTGAAAATGAAAGAGAAAAAAAACCCAGACTAGAAGAGATCATTCACAACATATCATGTGTTTGTTAAAGAGTTGTATCCAGAATATACAAAAAGATCCTACAACTCTCTATAAGATGAAGAGCCCAATTTTAAGATATAAGAAAAATATTTACATATATGCTACTAAAGAATACATTAAGATGGCAAACAAGCACATGAAATATGTGCAACATCCTTAATCTTTAGTAAAATTCATATTAAATCTATACTCATTAGAATGGTAAAAGTAAAAAAGATTGACAATACCAAGTGTTGGTAAAAATATATAGCAATTAGGGCTCTCATTCTCATATATTGCTAGTTGGAATAAAAATGACACAGACAATTTTAAATACAATTGACAGTTTTTGTTTACAAAGGGAAACGTATTTAACATATGATCCAGAGATCCCACTCCTAAGCATTCATCCAAAGAATTGAAAACATATGGCTGTATAAAACTTGTGTTTAAGTCATAGCAGCTTTATTCATTATAGCCCCATACTGCAAATAATCCGAATAAAGACGGTCTTCGTTTTATTGCTTTATATTCTCTTCAACTGTGTATTCTTAACATTTCTTTTCCAAATATTTTCTTAGTTTTTTTCTTTTTTTAATTCTAAAGATGCCATTCCTCCCTTTCCCCTGCAACCTAGGCTTTCAATTCATGCTGTTAATTCATGATCACACTGAACAAACACAGTCATGTCTAGTTCTTCTCTTTTCACTGATATAATGCTCAGTGGATTTTTCTTTACTCTGTTCACACTTTATCTAAGATGTATGTATCTTCCTCAGGGCATTACAATGTGAGGTGCCAGATGTTAAATTCTACCAGTTTCTCTGTACCTCACAGAACAGGGCAGGGAAAATGGGCAGTGAGAAAGTCAAGCCTTCCACTATGTCTTCATCGTGATTCTGCTAAGTATGTTCTAACAAGTTTCTGGGAACTTGGTAGAGGATTCAGCTAACTGAGTTAATAGCTATACTATCAATATTTCACCACTCCCCAGGCATCCCTTATTGCCATGCAACTTGATTGTACTCTCTCAGTCTGACTTAGTGACCAGTGCAATACTGGTAACTGTAACTCAAGCAATAGCTTTGTCATTTTCCCCCCAGGCTCTCAAATCCTGCTCCACGCATGAGCTTTGGGTGATTGGGTTTATTCCATCTGTCATTACCATAAGGACATGCCTGGGCTAATGTGCTGGAAAGCAAGAATCACAGGCACCATTGTCTCCATTCCCTTTTGTCCAGACTACAGCCGACTGAATGCCTGATATGTGAGTGTTCCAGCACCAGATGAGCCACACAGCCACACCCCTAAATCACTGAACTGCAGAAGCATTATCAGAATAAATGACTATCTGTTCTATGTTTGAGTTTTGAGGTGCCTGTTTACACAGCACTGTTGTTTCAAGGAATAACTTGTACAGTGACAAATCCTTTTCCTTTATGGCCAGAGATTTTGCTATCCTGGTTTAGCATGGGTCCCTGGAGATTTCTGTAAGAAGATAAAAGCTTAGGCTCTGCTCCTATGTATTTCACTTGGATGCATCAAGCCAAACTTTAAAGATTGTTTATCTTTTGTATGACATCACTCTTTCTTCTGTTAGCTACTGATTTAGTACTGTTGGTGCTTTTTGCTCATTTATTTTTTCGATTTTGGAAGTTCTGAACTGTGGTTTCTCTACTATGTTAAACAAGCTGCACAGTTATTTTAAACATGGTAGTACCTCTCTCTTTAGATATGAAAAAAATATTTTAAAGCACTCTTAAATTTGAAGCAAGAGCTGTTCAGCAAATTGTATACCATGTATGATATAAAATCTTTAGTTTTCAAGACAAAGATTTATACAGCAGGAATTTAATATATAATAAATACATATTTTAAAACATATAGAAAGTATTTAGATGACAAAAGAGATGAATTCATAAGATGCTGACCATTTTCCTAGCATATGGTTGAATTTCAATTAAAGAAAAAAATATAAATATGGTTTGAAAGCTATTCAGCATTTAATGTTTAAGTATTTCTCATAGGATTTTTAAAAAAATCATAGTTCACTTTACTAATAGTAAATGTGGGTTTGGAAATTTTCTAAGATTCAGTCTTGTTTTTCACGTCATGGCCTAACCATATTATTAAAGAAACTTACAGTGTTTCCTCTACCCCACCACATGCTGCCCATCTCTGAATCACTACCTGAGCAAACCCCAAAGACAATACTCTGTCAAATAACATTTGATTAAATGGAATGACCATCTATCATCAGAGCACAGTGATTAAAATGTCCTCTGATACCAACACCATCATCCATTAGTTAAAGGTAGAATTCATTTCAGCAGAGAAAAAAATATCAACCAAATGAGGTACTACAAATATGATTAATCAGCTTTTAATTACTTAAGACTCATAGAACCTTTCAGAAAGGCAGGAAAAAACTTTCCATAAAAATATCTAAAGATAAACCAAGGATGAATGTATAACATTTGATATCACCGAATGCTCACAGTGGCATGTGCGGTTTTCTTGAGATTTTAGCAAAGTACTGTCAATCTTGCCTTAGTATTCTGCATTTGACTTAGATGTGTATGTTTCAAATGACAAGATTACCTCCCTGACCAAACTTTGTCAGTCTCCTCTGAATCCTATTCTCCTGGAGGCTTCAATGTTTGGAATTCTGTGTTCCTCTTTACATTACCCAAAGGTAGCAAGGATCTCACTAAGTCACTTTAGCAAGAAATCCTACCCTGGATATCTGATCTCCCTCAATATCTGATCAAATCTTATCCCTACAGTTCACCTTGGCCTGTTTTCAGAGAGAATCCTGTAAAGTCCCTTTAGCTAGAACCCCCTCTACCCCTGATGCTTCCTCCCAGTAATTTTTCATCCACTGACCCCTCCACCCAGCTCCTTGACTATAAATTCACACTTTTCCTTGTGTTCAGAATTGAGCCCGCTTCTATACTGGGGTCTCATTCCCTCTATTTTAGTGCTTCCTGAATAAAAGCTGTTTCTACCACTTTAACTAGTGTTCAGCTCTGGCTTACTTTGACACAACCAAGATAAAACAAGTTACCTTTTGCTTAGAGAAATAACATTTTGGATAGCACAAAAGACTAATTTTAGCATTAACTGTTATAACCCACTAGAATCATATAATATGTGATTAAACAGTTCTAAGAAGTTCTGAGAGTTGTGAGAAGACAAATGGGGCTCTTAGTTTATGCTGAGGAGGGATCGACAAATTGAAGAAGAGATGTTGACAGACTTTAAACAAGCATTCTTTAATCTAGTGCCTCCTTCTACTCTGCTCTTAACAACAAGGTAGAAACCAGAGTATATTTAGTCTAAATATAACAACAAATTGATTTCTTGTGAGGGTTAGCTTAAGTTCTACAAACTTTTTTTTTTTTTTTTTTTCCCCCGGTACGCGGGCCTCTCACTGTTGTGGCCTCTCCCGTTGCGGAGCACAGGCTCCAGACTCGCAGGCTCAGCGGCCATGGCTCACGCGCCAAGCCGCTCCGCGGCACGTGGGATCTTCCCGGACCGGGGCAGGAACCCACATCCCCTGCATCGGCAGGCGGACTCTCAACCACTGCGCCACCAGGGAAGCCCTACAAACATTTTTTTAAATCAAGTAAGAATATCTAATTTTATATTGTTAAATTTCTAAAAGATGAATGCTAACCAACAGATTTGCTTACAAAATTTTTGATACTATTTGTATTCAGAGGTATACAGGTTCCAAGGCTATGTACTCATAATGAAATGTGCCTTAGAAAAAATCCATTTCTTTACACATGGCATGATATAGCAATAACTCACATTTACAGCACTGTCTCTGATTCTACAGTGCCATATATAGAATACTCTAGGGTCACCAAGTTGAGGCTAATACTGTTTTCCAAATGTTCCTGGCAGTTTCTTAACTCAGTGCTCTGTTCATGATAGCCCTGGTGCCTGGAACACCTTCTTCCATGTATGTCTGTGTTCCATAGAATAACCCATTCTTAATACTCCCATACCATCTCTTTCAGGTAGCTTTTCTGAATCCACTTGAAATCACATCAGTCACTTCACCTTGCCCCTCAGTTCCTCTTGTGGCCCCCCCTTTTTTCTTCCACTATGTTTTTTTCATTTTTCTGATTAAACTTATGTTTGGGAAAGAACCCTCTTAATCATGTTTCACAAGGCAGCCAGCACTCACCATACAAATATAAATATAAAGTATAAATATAATGACAACAATCAGAAACTTAAAAATCTACCATAGTTTAAAAGATGTGAATGAATTTTATAATATTCTAGCAATTTCTTCTATGTGGGATAAAGGAGGAAGTAAGTATAAGTTTCATGATAGTCACTGAGTGCAAGAAGGTACTCTGCTGGAGATGTTTTTGGCCTGGGGAGATGGGTCAAGAGGCTGCCTGTGAAAATTCACACAACTGCAGGCTTCCAGCAGAGTGTTTAACTTGTCTCTAGAAATTTGGGGCTAAGGATTACAGGGTCAGATATCACTCTGTGACTTTCTTGTCACAACAGTTTCTGTGACGTTTTAATAAAAGTGAACACCCCATTAACTGAGACAAATTTTTTTTTCTGGTTTGTGTTTGTATAATGGAAATGGTAGAATTGTTGAATTGATAAGATGGGAGAAGGCAAGTGAAGAGCCTGACAATCCCAAACTTTCTAGAAAATGTTCTTGAACTTAAAGGAGACACCCTATGTCATATTAGGACACTTTCCACAATTTAACTTATATTACAGTTAGTTATGTTCAATTTATATTTCTAAATAAACTTTAAGCAACTTGAATGAACATATCATATGGTCTTTTATGCCGCTCAACACATGACCTAATGTTTTACATATATCAGGTGCTTAAGCGTTTGAGTTCAGTGTCTTCATAAGATTATTTTGCTACCTTGAGTTAACTGATTAATTAGTCCACCAGATCAAATATTAATATAGCTATGATGATTGATTTTGGCTATGGGTTGGCAGGCTATAATTCTCATTTTTTAATAGTTGTTACCAAATGTCTAAATAATCCAAAAATATTAACATGGTATTGTACAAATATAGCCAAAGACAAAGAAAGCTGAATTAACTACCATAAGCTTCTAGAATTTTATGACTAGAATACAGGGGAGATATTCTAGTTTCTCTCACTCATAATACAATCTCCCTCTACCTTAACATATTTACCTAAGCCTGATTCTTCCATTTTTATGTTAACCTTTTTGTAACCAAGTGGACATAATAACTCATTTTTTGTATTCATCATAGTACCAGCCAGGGCTTCTACTCAGTATTTGTTAGTGTATTGAAATTCAGCTTTATCAAACTGAAGAAAAGAACTCACAATATTCTCATCTTCCTATTGGCTTTTGCTTCAGTAGAGGTTTACAAAGACAGATAAGCCTTAAGACAGTGAACACTAATGTAGCTAAACAGGTAAAGTACTTAACAGAAAACCATAAAAATGAAAGTAGCATTATAGTCCAATAAGAAGTACGAATGTGAGGTACACGATAAAATAGCAGCATATTACAGAAAGATTTAAACTAGTCAGAGAGGTTGGGAACTTTTCTTTGAGGAAGTAGGATATAAAAAAATAATATGATATTAGTTAACTAAGAAAAGATAGAAGGAAAAAGTTATCCAGTTAGAAGGATAGCTAAATCCCCATGTGCAGAAGAATGGCATGACAAAGAAACTGAATAATTTAGTGTATGTCTAATAACAGACAGAAAGGGAAATATCATATGAGCCATAGCTATAGAAGTAAGTAGATGCCAAACCACATAGGATTTTGAAAGTACTATTAAAGTCATGTTAGGGTCTTTAGCTAAGATCAACAGGAAGCCAGGGAAATATTTTAAGCAAAATTATGACACAACTTAATTTCTGTTTTAAAAAGTTTACTTGAACTGCAGTGCAAATAACCGATTATAAGATGAAAATATATGCAATTGGACCCACTATGGTTAAGGTGGCAGCAGTAGATTTGATAAAACAGTGGATTCAAAACATATTTGAATTAAGGTGAGAGAGGTGTCAAGAGTGACTCCTAGATCTTTGGCTTGCCTATTTGTTATCATTAAAAATCTAGAAAAAAACAAAAGGGCTTATGTCTTGTAGGTTCCAAGATGGCCCCCAACAATCCTTACTATCTGGTATTACCCCCCTCTCATTCTGAATCATGACTGACTTGAGTACCTGAGAGAATACTATGGAGGTGTTATTGTAGCACCTGTGTTGGTCTCTTGGGGAGACCATCCATCATATTGTGAAGACACTTCAGCAGCCCTCAGGAGAAGCCCGTGTGGAGAGTAAGGGAGGCCTTCTGATAACTGACAGTACTGATTGGCCAGACTTGTGAATAAGGTACTTTAGAAGCTCATCTTCCACCTTTCCTCAAGCCTTAAATGCCTGCAGTCATGGGCAACATCTGACTGAATACCAAGCCAAAATAACCTAGTCAAGCCACTCCCAAATTCCTGACTTAGAGAAACTGTGAGAGAAAGTAAATGTTTGATTTGTTTTCAGCCTCCAAGTTGTGAGGTAATTGGTTACACAGAGTTAGATAACTAACAGCTGCAGAAAGTGTCTGAGGTTGGCTTTGGGCATATTAAGTTTGAGCGGCCACCACATATCCAAGAGGAGATTAGAAACTGGCAGTTGTGTACATCCACAGGGAGCTGAGAGGAGAGTCTGGATTTGACATGCAAAATACGGAGTGACCTGCATATCACTGGTAGTTGAATCACCTACAGGAAGAATATAGAATAAGAAATTAGGCCTATGAAGAAACTTTGGGGATTTCAGCATTGAATGGCTGGGAAGAAGAGGATAGGAACACAAAGAAATACAGACAAGAAGCGATGTGGGGGGTAGGAAGAACTCAAGTTGTTCAGAGGAATGTGTGATTTAAGGAGGAAGGTATGGTCAATAGTATCAGATATTGAAAGATCCCATAATATAAGTTCAAAAAAGCATGTTGGATTTAGAAACATAGATTTCTGACCTTACTGAGAATTGCTTATGTGTATTATTTTGGGAGGAAGCCAAACTGGAGTCCATTGAAAAGACTAGAGACAGTGGAGAGAGGGAGTGAGTGTAGAACAGCTTATCAGCTCCCTTCAGAGGCATCAACTATGTAGCAATTCAAAGTGTTCTCTAATTTGGCTATCTGGAAGTCACACTGAATCACTTTCACGGTTCATTTGTACAGTCAACTAGAGATCAAGTCACATCTATTACTCTTGATTTATGATTTAAAACGGTGATCACTTAATATTAGAGCCATCAAAATAAACTGTTACAGAAAAAACAAAAGTAATGTTAATATTTTTATGCTCCCCAATGTAATCATATAGAAAAAATTCACACTCAACAAAATAACAAAGCTTTATAATAATAGCAGAAAAAATGGGAAAAATAAAAAATGAAGTAAGAGATAAGGAATTATTATGAGTTCCTACCACAAATTCAATAGTAATGGACATATTTTCCTAGAAATTAGTGGCAATAATCATAGGAGAGAAATGAAAAAAATACAGGAAACACAACGTGTCCAACAAAAGAAAAGAGCAGGAGGGAATACCACAATAGTTACTCAAACCTAGAAATTCCCCATTAGTCTGATTGCATATACATGGATGGTAGTGTTCTATTAAAAAAGAGGGGTTTCATGCCGCGGAGCGGCTGGGCCCGTGAGCCATGGCCGCTGAGCCTGCGCATCCGGAGCCTGTGCTCCGCAACAGGAGAGGCCACAACAGTGAGAGGCCCGCGTACCGCAAAAAAAAAAAAAAAAAAAAAAAAAGTGGTTTCTTTTCTTTCCTTCTTCATCTACAACTTTACAAAGCTCCATATTGCTACCTGCCATAGTACATCTGAAATTGCAGTCCCTTAAATGGAAATGAGTATTTATTATCTCATGTAATCATTTTCACAATCAAAATGGAGAGTAAAATAAAGAGGAAATTTCTCATATACTTATTTCCTCATTAAGAAATGCTACATGAGACAACTATAGATCAAAAGTGCAATCCTGGGCTTCCCTGGTGGTGCAGTGGTTGAGAATCTGCCTGCTAATGCAGGGGACACAGGTTTGAGCCCTGGTCTGGGAGGATCCCACATGCCACGGAGCAACTAGGCCTGTGAGCCACAACTACTGAGCCTGTGCCTCTGGAGCCTGTGCGTCTGGAGCCTGTGCTCTGCAACAAGAGAGGCCACGATAGTGAGAGGCCCGCGCACCGCAATGAAGAGTGGCCCCCGCTTGCCACAACTAGAGAAAGCTCTCACACAGAAACGAAGACCAAACACAGCAAAAATAAATAAATTAATTAATAAACTCCTACCCCCAACATCTTCAAAAAAAAAGTGCAATCCTTTCTCTCATTTGTAAGTACAAATAAATCAGATATTTAATAAATAATATCATAGTAATTCAAAGAAAAGGAAAACTCAAAATTTATGTTTGGCCACATATTGCATTTCATTATAGATTAATAAGCCCAACAGTATAAACCAAAGACATTTTCTTGAAATTCTCAGTTTCTCAATTTAACACCCATTATTCAAAATGAATATGGATGTATTATTACACTTTTCCCAACCATCTCCACTTTAAATCAGTTTTGGATAACGGCATATCTATGTTTTGCCTATTCATGGCTATCCATATTGCATATCTGAAATTATTTTTTAAATCCATACTGTAGATGTTTACTATATAGCAAAATTGTTGGTTTTCCAGCTCTAAGAAAATCATGGATTTGTTCTCTGATGTTACTTTTTCTATGTCACAGTTCTATAAGTCAGAAGTCCAGGGGTCTTGGCTGGGTTCTATGCTCAGTGTCTCAGAAAGCTGAAATTCAAGTGTCAGCCAATTGTATTCATATTGGAAATTGGGGTCCTCTTCCAAGCTCATTCCTTTTCTCCACAGACTTCACTTCTCTGCAGTAATAGGACCAAGGTTCTCTTTAATTTGCTGGCTTTCAGCCCCAGGGGCCTCTCTCAGCTCCTTAAGACTGCCACATTTCTTCTCACATCATCCATTTTATCCTAAATCCCACAATACATCCAGCCCTTCCCTTGTTCTAAATCTCTCTGACTTCTGCCATCAGACAAATACATTTCTTTGTTTTTAAGGGCTCATATAATTAGATAAGGCCCAGCAAGATCATCTCCCTATCCTAAGGTCAACTATGACATATAACCTAACATCATCATGAGAGTGATATCTCACCATATTTACAGGGAATTAAGGTGTGTTATCTTTGGAAGCCATTTTATAAATTCACACCAGGAAAAAAAAAAAAGTGTAATTACTTCAAAAAGTAAAAGGCAAGTCTACAATGGTTCCTTCAGACTGCAGCATCTCAATACATTTATTATCTTCCCTAGCTCTACTGCCCAAAACTCAAGGCCAAGTTACACACCTATCCTGCATGTCATTCCCACCACAAATATCTGTCTTTGGGTGGCATTTAATGTTAATCACGTTCTTTGCTTTCCATTAGAGTAATTGTTTGTCTCTCTCCCTCCTGTGGAAGATTATTATATCTACAATCTATCTACATAAGTGTTGTGGTTGTAAATATGTATCTTCTCCCTTGGTGACTATTATATACATAATCTGTTACCCTTTTCCATTAAGCTAATGAATGGTTGACACTTGTGATTAGAGCAATCTGGCACCTTTAAATGTTGTCTTAAAAGTAAAAAATTGAAAGAGTCCACAGTCAAACCTACTGAACAACATCTGTTTTGCATTCAGCATACAGTAAGAAGTTCTTGCTTCCTACTGACAAGAGAAGATATTAAATGGATTATGACTTAATTTCTCTCCTACTTTAGTCAAAGCAAACTTGCTGATTCCACAGTTTCGACCATGCCCTTGGCTTCTTTGATGATTAAGAAAAACTTTAAAAAGACAAATTTTGGAGATAGACTGCAAACTCTTGTTTACCACTGATTATTATAATAAACCAAATTTAATCAAAATAATGGCAACACAGTTATGTGTAAGTTATAAGTCTGAATCTAATCATTGGAATCATTCTGTGAGAAGACATTTTGTTTCTTTTTTACCAGATAATTCAAAGGATTCAATAAAAGGTGACCTAACAAGAGGATACATTTTAAATGAGCTTTCCTTGGAATCTTCAATTTAGCTTTGAAATGTGTGAAGAAATAGATGACTCTTTTGAGATGCTCCAGACTTGACCTCTCATATGAACTTCACCCTTATATATTCAACTGGTGTTGGAATTTCTCTACTTTAAAATTCCTACTTTCAAGACATAACAAACATATCTACGTTAACTTTTCTCCTTCCCCACTTTTGCATTAATACTACCATGATTTTTCATTACTAAGCTAAAATATTGGTCTAGATATTTTCCTTCATATTCTAAATTAAATTTTTCACTAAGGCTTGTCCTTGTTTCCTGCTTGCTCCACTGCTGCTACTTTAGTCTACTGCCCTATATCACCTCAATCTTAAATTACTATACAATCCGCTAACTAGTTCCCTTACCTTCAGCAGTCTCCGTGTATTTCAGTCAGGCTAATTCTTGTTAAACATTGGTTTCATCATGTCAGAAAAAGACTCAAGGACTTATTATGGCTTCCCACTTGGGATCAAGTCCAATTTCCCTCTCTTGACTGCAAAGCCAAATATTCCTTCAACTTTATTTTCTATTACTTTTCACATACACTATCTATTGCAGTCTTGTTCACGTTCTTACTATCTTCATATAAAAGATTTCTTTTTGTCAATTTTTTGCACCAATTGCAACATAGAATGCTGTATCATATTCTCCAATTTGAAATTGAGAAATCAAACAAAATTGTTTTGAATGAAGTTAAAGACAACTAAGTGCTACTAGAGCATCTTAAGGAAAAAAACTGAACGAACCTTTTGGCCAATCCATTACATCAGACCCTGAACTGGGAGCTTTATGTTTATTATTAGTTAATTTAATTTTCACAATAATACAGGGTAGGTATTTTTGTTGTCTTCTCTTTCTGATAAGGATACTAGGGCCCAGATGAGGACACTAAGGCAGAGATAAGGAAACCAAGGCTACACAGTGATTAAAATATAGGGCATTGGTTCTAGAGTCTAACTTCCTAAATATTTACCCTATCTAACAGGTCATCATATGGAGTTGCGGTCATAGTGTAAGAGTCAGTGAAAACATGGATAGAAAAGGATTCCTTTAAGACAATGTTGGGTTTAGCATTAAACCTTACCCAAATCTCTACACATTTTAGTTACAGGAGCCAATAGATGTTGTATTGTGTGTGGTTTTACTGTTCTTCTGTTTATTTTGTCTATTCTGTTTGTTTATTCATTTGTTAACGTGTTAAGTCAGGTGGAACTCATCATCCTAATTTAATCACAGTGTGTTCACTGAGAGAATGAAAAGTATTCACCATAATGACCCAAAGTTATGAGTTTGGTGGGCTCATTGCAAAATGGCACCCTAAATCTACAACTGTGACTTAAACAAATATAATTTTTATGTGTCATGATGATTCTCATTTTCCTGTTTTGATTCAAATAAGTGAATAAATGCTCATGATTTCATAAAGCAAAATCCACCACATGATAAAATAAATCTTGTTTCTATTTCCTTTATCTTGCCTGCTCATACAGTATTGAATAATTAGTACACAAATATTGCAAAACAAATCATTTAAATACTATTTGATTCTCTACATCATTAGTGATTCAGCACAGTACAATTTATTTTCCTTAATTAAAAATATCAGTCCCAGGGGATTGGATGGTTTGAAAGAACATTATTGACAGGGGATTTATTTATCTGTTGTTTGGTTTGTTTACTTATTTATTACCTCCAGGTCACTGAGCCTGATCAAATTGCAGTGAGAAGAAGTTATTATTATAAAAGGGGAGTCTCCTGATGTGCATGAGTGACCAGATTACACCAATATTGTTCCTCCACATAAAAGTATGGACATTAATATCACGAATGTGAATGTTTGCACTGAGACATTACTTCATGCAAGTCTATTAAATGAAATTTTGACACTCTTTTCAAGCAAACCACCCTACCCAAGCTGATTAGAATACCTTGGCTGTAGGTAAAAATGTTTTCCTGCATTTCTGGAGTTGGTCTAGGATGAAAAAAAGTATGGGTAATATTCCCTTTTTAACCTTTTCTTTCCAAACCATTTTCTACTCTTGGGATCATTTGAGCAATTCCCACTACAATTTATTCTGGTTTAAAACAAAATCATCACATACATTTCTACTATTTACTTACGTGCTTTTTCCTCAGTTGACTTTCTAAAAGTACACAGATGTATTTGTTTTCTTGTATATATATAAATAATACATGATAATTGTAAAAAGTGTTTAAAATGAGAAGGGAGTTAAATGATATTACTAAAGTCACTGAAATATAATGACATATGGTTGGTAGTTGGTCACTGTTACTGTTTTGGACACATATGAGGCATTTAGCTACCATAGTGATATTGGTTATATTTAGAAAAATATGATCTCCATTGCCTAGAGTAGGGCTTGTGTGTAGTGGAAGGTCAATAAATATTTGTTCATATAATTCATTAGATATGGACATACATTTTGATATACACTATTGCAAAATCTATAAGGTGTACTATTACTCATTTTTTTTCTTAATCAAATTTACAACTTAGAAACAATAATATATTGAGGTGTTTTAAATTTTTGCATACATTAATTGTAAAACTTGACAAATTATCCTTATCTCTGACAGGAGCCAATCCATCTTACTTCAGAGTTAAAAAAACTTCCAGCTGGATTAAACAGGTGAAGAGATAACCATATTGTTTTCATTCCAATTTTGAGATGGGGCAATGAAGTAGGTTTTTCTTTCTGAACTCTGAAATAATTTTACAGATATGGCTTTCTCCTTTGCTTAAAGTCAGTCTGTATGCCCAGTGTTCTGGTGATATATGGCTGCACAAAAGACTAATTAAAAATTCAGTGGCCTGGGACTTCCCTGGTGGTGTGGTGGTTAAGAATCTGCCTGCCAATGTAGGGTACATGGGTTCAAGCCCTGGTCCAGGAAGATCCCACCTGCTGTGGAGCAACTAAGCCTGTGCGCCACAACTACTGAGACTGCACTCTAGAGCACACAAGCCACAACTACTGAGCCCACGTGCCACAACGACTGAAGCCCGTATGCCTAGAACCTGTGCTCTGCAACAAGAGAAGCCACCACAATGAGAAGCCCGCGCACCACAACGAAGAGTAGCCCCTGCTCGCTGCAACTAGAGAAAGCCTGCACGCAGCAATGAAGACCCAACGCAACCAAAAATAAAAATAAAAATAATTCAGTGGCCTGACCAATATGATTTCTTGTATCTCCAAGTTGAGTGTGTCAGGGAATGCAGGTAACACTTTGTTGGGCAATTTATTTGCTCACCTGAGATTAACTAGGGTGACTTAGGGCAGGTCTGGAGTGTCCAAGATGGTTTTACTTACATGTGTGGCATCTTGGAGGTGACAGCTAGAAGGCAGGATTCAGCTGGCCCCTTCATCTTCACCATGTAATCTCAGGCCTCTCCATGTGGTCTCTCCAGCAGGACAGTCATACTTTTATGTTGGCTGATGGCTCCACAGGACCAAAGCAGAAGCTACAATTCTTTCAAATGCTAAGCCCCAAACTGGTGTGGCATTATTTCTGCCACACTCTATTGGTCAAAGCAGTCATAGGTCAGTCCAGATTTAGGGGGAGGAGAGATAAACTTCACCTTATGATATTCTAGTTTTCAGTCATCTTTCTGTTGCCACATTGAAAATAACTAAATCCAATCGTCTTGTTCCTACAAAGGAAAAAAGAATAGATAAGTTACTTGAAAATGAGGCATATATGATATAAATCTCAATTTTTAATCTTTTATCTCATACAAAGTATATGGAAATAAATTGTATTTTTAAAGAAACAGAAAAAGAATCAGACCCTAGATTTGCTTTTCTTTCATGTACAAATTTTTTAGGAGGGGAAAAAAGAAAACCTAAAGTGGTTTAATTTATACATGCTATATTGTAAAACAGGATAAATGAGCAACATATATTATTACTAATTAGGTTATAGCCTGTTTTCTTTTCCTCTTTTTCTTGTATTAACTTGAATGCCCGAAGTACACTGTTAAGGAACCAAAACAGGAGAATTCTGTTTTCCGAGTCATTTTATTTTTAACCTATTCTGTTTCATACATTTGAGAGTACAGATAAAATGAGTAGCCATCAAGTGAGAGATCTTGCATGGGTTTTAGCTTGGCTGTAATTTAATTTCCTCTGCTCTTGAACATCTATACCCTTCTACAACGTTCATGTGGTGTTTGGAGTTTGTTTGTTTGTTTGCCTGTTTATTTATTTATTTAGTTTTAAAGCCAATTTCAAGTAGTCTGCTTTCCAGCAGCTCCTGAAACTATTTGAAAAGCTACCTTCTTAAATCTTACTGGATTTCAACTTTTGATTGTGTGTACTTGAAGAATGGGCCACAAAGCCTAGGTTGGCACACTGTTATTATAGCAGTAAATATGCTTCACTGTTGGGGAGTTCCCAAGAAATACAGCGATAGTTCTTTATATTTTTGAAAATTTCAGGAGCAAATGCTTTAAAGATTCTCACTTTTGAATTCATTGAGAGGCTTAAAAAATGTTGAGCAGGTATGGTACATATTTTCCATTTTGATTTTTTCCCTAATTCTTATAGGCAGTAATATGAATTTTCACCAAATACCTTTTCAGCTCTTTTCTGGCTTCCTATCCATTTCCTATTCTCATCTTTAATTCTACTACATTAATTTTTTTAAGCTCATTGGCTGTCATATGTCTCTTTTGTTATCTGAGAACTTTTTTTTTTTATTTTAATCATTGTGTATTTGGAGAAATTTCGCTACTCGAGCTAAGGATCACAAGAAAGAGATCTGACCAAAGTTTCACAAAAAGGAATGCCATGTTTTAGTGAGATGAGGGTGACAGGTAGTGATGTGATGGTGCAGAGAGAAGGAAACAAGAGCCAAGCTGAAAGAAGAAACAGAAAAGTAGCAGTTCAAAAATTACCCTTCTAGTTCAGCAGCTAAAAAGAGTAAGACTAGGAAAGATGTAAAAATTTTTTTAAAAAGTGATAAAAAGTAGAAACTATAAGTGAGTTAAGACTCAAGGAGATATAAAGATAAAAAACCACTTTAACTTAATTTTGTCAGTATACCAATTTATATAAATGAGATAGTATCAATTTTGATGGGATTTCCTATTATCTGCATTCTGATACATTTGTTTGATGCTGTAAACCAAACAAGGAAATAACTGTAAACATTCATTATACTCTAATTAAATTGACTTTTTTCCTCTTTAATTTAAAATAATTTAAAAAGAAAACAAGGAGTCTGTATTTACATTTAGAAATTGGCCAGATTAAAAATATATTGAGATACAAAAAAAGCATATATGGGTATGACAATGTTTAATTTGTGGTAAGTGGTGAAAATTTCTTGTGACTCAGTCCTCAGCACAACTATACATTATGAATTTTCTGCCAAAACTACTCTGGGCACTATAGTTTTGTAACTCAGTTTCTCATAAAAAGATAGATGACATTTCCCCAGTATGATCTGATGTTAAAAAAAATAATTAGGTTAATTTTAAAAATCTAGAAGAGAATCAGACCTATACAACATAATCATCATCAACAACGTTATCGCTTATATTTAATAAATAGTAGCAAAAGGTAAAAATAAAATAAGCTTCTATGCAAGTATAAAGGATATCACAGTACACAGGTATATAAAACAGGCTAAATAGTCAACACTATGTAGAATCCCAGTAAAAACTGTTATTTATTTAGAATCCCAGTAAAAACTGTTAGTTTGTATTAAAGAAAGATCCCATTTATTGAAGTAAGTAGGCACCAGGGTTTATAAAAAAAAAAAAGAGAGAACACAGAGGAGATATTCGATTTCAAGATATACTCAGAATTAATTTCAAGGAGGTTATCCTATTTATGAGTCATTCTACTGGAATCCCATAAGCAAGCCTCAATTAAAATGAAGACTCACTTGTAAAGGCTGGAGTGGTTGCTTCAAGCATGGGGCACACTGGCTCAGTCATGCTGGTCAGTAATTTAGGGTAGTAGTTGGCCTCAGAAAGATCTGGACCTACCACTTACCAGCTATGAGTTAGACAGGATAGCTAAGCCCATTAAGCCTTCATTTCCTGTAGAGTTAATAACTGTCAGGCAACTCTTGTTATAGTGTTTACCAAGGTGTCTGGTGCATATTAATTTCTCAGTTAAGGTTTGCTGTCATTGCTGCTATTACTTGGGTTGAGTCCCTCAGCTAGAGTCCCAAGTTTACTCCTGCTGACCAGGTTGCATGTTGAAAATCCAAAGGCAGCTACCAGTAATATTAAGGATGTAATTTAAAGATGTCTGTGCAATTCCCATGTGTAGTCCCAATATACGTTTATGGACTTTAAAAGAGATTAACACTAAGGCTATGAAAATTAAGAAACATAAAAGGAAAGGCAAAGAAAAAAGTACGGTGAAAAAGAACATAAGAGCAAGAAATTCAAAAAGTTGATCCTTGAAATACAAAGCAATGTACAGTTGATGGTTATGTTTCAGGCATATACAGGGGAGTAATCTTGGGTGGTACCTTCCTCAGGCCAAATAATGTGCATTCTGCCTACTCATATCATGGTCCTAGTTATTGTCACTGCAAAAGCAGAAGCTTCCTCAGAGAAAACATCACTGGAATCAAAAGTAGTTCATTACACAGTAAAAAAGACCATTTTTGAATCATAGGACTTAAGATGCATAATAAAGAGGCA